>NC_091312.1:16199953-16242453 GCF_038502225.1 Cherax quadricarinatus
TGACACTGGTCTGTAGTTTAGTGCTTCATGTCTGTCTCCTTTTTTAAAGATTGTTACTACATTTGCTGTCTTCCATGCCTCAGGCAATCTCCCTGTTTCGATAGATGTATTGAATATTGTTGTTAGGGGTACACATAGTGCCCCTGCTCCCTCTCTTAATACCCATGGGGAGATGTTATCTGGCCCCATTGCCTTTGAGGTATCTAGCTCACTCAGAAGCCTCTTCACTTCTTCCTCGGTTGTGTGCACTGTGTCCAGCACATGGTGGTGTACCCCACCTCTCCGTCTTTCTGGAGCCCCTTCTGTCTCCTCTGTGAACACTTCTTTGAATCTCTTGTTGAGTTCCTCACATACTTCACGGTCATTTCTTGTTGTCTCTCCTCCTTCCTTCCTTAGCCTGATTACCTGGTCATTGACTGTTGTTTTCCTCCTGATGTGGCTGTATAACAGTTTCGGGTCAGATTTGGCTTTCGCTGCTATGTCATTTTCATATTGTCTTTGGGCCTCCTTTCTTATCTGTGCATATTCGTTTCTGGCTCTACGACTGCTCTCCTTATTCTCCTGGGTCCTTTGCCTTCTATATTTCTTCCATTCCCTAGCACACTTGGTTTTTGCCTCCCTGCACCTTTGGGTGAACCATGGGCTCATCTTGGCTTTTTCATTATTCCTGTTACCCTTGGGTACAAACCTCTCCTCAGCCTCCTTGCATTTTGTTGCTACATATTCCATCATCTCATTAACTGGCTTCCCTGCCAGTTCTCTGTCCCACTGAACCCCGTTCAGGAAGTTCCTCATTCCTGTGTAGTCCACTTTCTTGTAGTTTGGCTTCATTCGTCCAGGCCTTCCTGCTTCTCCCTCCACTTGTAGCTCTACTGTGTATTCGAAGCTTAAAACCACATGGTCGTTGGCCCCAAGGGGTCTTTCATATGTGATGTCCTCGATATCTGCACTACTCAAGGTGAATACTAAGTCCAGCCTTGCTGGTTCATCCTCTCCTCTCTCTCTTGTAGTGTCCCTTACGTGTTGGTACATGAAGTTTTCCAGTACCACCTCCATCATCTTAGCCCTCCATGTATCTTGGCCCCCATGCGGGTACAAGTTCTCCCAATTGATCTCCTTGTGGTTAAAGTCACCCATGAACAGGAGCTTTGCCCTGCATGCATGAGCTCTTCTGGCCACTGCAGCCAGTGTGTCAACCATCGCTCTATTGCTCTCGTCGTACTCTTGCCTTGGCCTCCTGCTGTTCTGTGGTGGGTTATACATCACTGCTATTACCACCTTTGGACCTCCAGAGTGAAGCGTTCCCGCTATGTAATCACTTTCTTCTCCGCTGTCTCCTCTCTCCAGCTCATCAAAATTCCAGTGATTTTTGATCAGCAATGCCACTCCTCCACTCCCCCTGTTCCCACTGTCTTTCCTCAGGATTTGATATCCCGTTGGAAAGATGGCATCTGTTATCATACCTGTAACCTTGGTTTCTGTGAGAGCTATGATGTCCGGTGATGCCTCTTTGACTCTTTCATGCCACTCCTCCCACTTATTTGTTATTCCATCAGCGTTTGTGTACCATACCTTCAGTTTCCGTTCCAAAACTGTGGTTTGGGGGGCCTGTGAGGGTGGGAGACCTGGTAGCATACTGTTGGATTCTATAGCTCGGTGTTGGGTGGAGGCTGTGGGTATGGATTGTAGTGTGTGTTGGGATGATGTGATAGGTTGTGGGGTTCTGAGAATAGTTGTGTGTGTGCTTGCCCTTGCTGTTCTGTTCTGCTCTGACTGACCTCTGCTGGTTCCATCCTTGTTTCCTTTCCTAGCTCCTTTCGCTTTTTTGTCCTCTTCCTCAGCTGCTGTCGTTCTGCTTGTGTTCTGTCTCTGTCTAGGAACACCCTCTTGTACTCTTCTGAGTATTTCAACCGTGGTTTCTCTTGGAGGATCCTGTTCCACACTGTTTCTGTCCTGAGAATCAGCTTGATTGGTCGGTTTCTCCCCTTCGAGTACCTCCCTATTCTCTGAAAATTTACAATCTCGTTCATCTCTTCACCTATTTCCGTGATGATTTTCTCAATCTCCTTTCTTTCTTCCTGCTGCCTTTCAGTGTGTGTCCTTTCCTCTCTCTCCTGAAGCCCATGTGTGTGTATGTGTGTGTGTGTGTGTGTGTGTGTGTGTGTGTGTGTGTGTGTGTGTACTCACCTATTTGTAGTTGCAGGGGTCGATTTATAGCTCCTGGACCAGCCTCTTCACTGATTGCTACTAGGTCCTCTCTCTCCCTGCTCCATGAACTTTATCAAACCTCGCTTTAAAACTATGTATGGTTCCCGCCTCCACTACGTCACTTTCTAGGCTATTCCACTTCCTGACAACTCTGTGACTGAAGAAATACTTCCTAACATCCCTCTGATACATCTGAGTCGTCAGCTTCCAATTATGACCCTTTGTTTCTGTGTCTCATCTCTGGAGCATCCTGTCTTTGTCCACCTTGTCTATTCCATGCAGTATTTTATATGTTGTTATCATGTCTTCCCTGACCCTCCTGTCCTCCAGTGTCGTCAGGCCAATTTCTCTTAACCTTTCATGGTAGGACAATTCCCTTAGTTCTGGGACTAGTTTTGTTGCAAACTTTTTTTTTTTTTTTTTACACAGGGTTTGACAAGGTTAGGTTAAGGATTCCTAACTTTATTGACAAGCTAAGAGCTGTTACCTATATCAGCTCATTTGAAAGCATTTTTATTGTTATGAGACATACAAGTAGGGAACAGGATGAAGATGGAGCCATCTGTGGGCCAGCATTTTCATTTGATCAACTGACTTTATCTCGTTGACATCATAATACTGTACGAATGTGTTCCATACTTGAGTCATCCTGGGGATAAATGATCTCAGATTAAGTGATGTTCTGGAGAAGGGTACAGCCAGAGTGAAGTTGCTGCTTTCTGCCTGTCTTGTGGAATAGAAGCTTGCTTCACGCTGTCCTCGAAGTGGTTCCAAGTGTGGTACTTTGACAATATTGGCCTTGTACATAACAGTAAGGCCACCCACATTTCTCCTGTGTTGAAGGCTCTACTGAAATGACAGATTTATCCAGGTTTGGTCCAGGCGAGAGATGAGACGTCTTGCTCTGTTCTCTACTCTGTCAAGCAGTCGCAGATGAGAAGGGGGACAGGCGAACCAAGAAAGTGGAGCAATCTTGCAACTCTTGCTGTCAAGCAGATGCGAGATACAGCAAAGTGCTGTAAGCTTCCTGGCTGCCTTATTTGCAAGATTTACAACGTGGTCCTACATGGTCAGTTTGGAGTCAAATTTCACCCCAAGGATATCAACTTCTTCCCCAGGTGCCAACACCCTCCCATTCATCCTTACTACTGCACCGGCATTACCATCATGGTGTCTAGAGACCATCATCATTTGTGTTTTCTCAGGTGCAAATGTTAATTGCCATCTATTTCCCCAAGCGGATATAGCTCTTAGTTGGTGATTGATGTAGCTTAGAGCAGCTGGCATTTCTTCTCTTAGATAAGTGAATGTCAGTGTACAGTCGTCTACATATGCACGGGATTCTGGGATGAGATGAGAAGGTCATTGAAGTAGACATTCCATAATAATGGTCCCAGAACGCTTCCTTGTGAAACACTTGCCCCAATAGGATGTCTTGCTGATTCCCTTCCAGTGAGAACTACCCTTAGAAATCTATCGTGAAGGTAATCACTGAGGAGACATAGCGTAGAGCCTTTGCACTTTCTCTAATTTCTTGACGTGCTTGACCAGGTGTGGATTCGAAACTGGTGCTGCATACTCCAATATGGGCTTGACGTATATGGTGTACAGAATCTTGAACGATTTCTTACTGAGGTATCGGAACGCTATCCTTAGGTTTGCCAGACGTCCGTATGCTGCAGGAGATGTGCTCGGTATTATATTCACCCCAAAATAATTTTCCTTGAGTGAGGTATGCAGTCTTTGGCCACCTAGACTATACTGTGTGTGTGTGTGTGTGTGTGTGTGTGTGTGTGTGTGTGTGTGTGTGTGTGTGTGTGTGTGTGTGTGTGTGTGTGTGTGTGTGTGTGTGTGCGTGTGCGTTTGTGTGTGTGCTTGTACTCACCTAATTGTACTCACCTATTTGTGGTTGCTGGGGTCGAGACTCAGCTCCTGGCCCCGCCTCTTCACCGACCGCTACTAGGTCCTCTCTCCCCTTGCTCCATGAGCTTTATCATACCTCGTCTTAAAACTATGTATAGTTCCTGCCTCCACTACATCGCTTGTCAGACTATTCCACTTCCTAACTACTCTATGACTGAAGAAATACTTCCTAACATCCCTCTGACTCATCTGAGTCTTCAGCTTCCAATTGTGACCCCTTGTTTCTGTGTCCCATCTCTGGAACATCCTGTCTCTGTCCACCTTGTCTATTCCACGCAGTATTTTGTATGTCGTTATCATGTCTCCCCTGATCCTGCTGTCCTCCAGTGTTGTCAGACCGATTTCCCTTAACCTTTCTTCATAGTGTGTGTGTGTGTGTGTGTGTGTGTGTGTGTGTGTGTGTGTGTGTGTGTGTGTGTGTGTGTGTGTGTGTGTGTGTGTGTGTGTGTGTGTGCGTGTGTGTGTGCGTGTGTGTACTCACCTACTTGTACTCACCTAGTTGAGGTTGCAGGGGTCGAGTCCAAGCTCCTGGCCCCGCCTCTTCACTGGTCGCTACTAGGTCACTCTCCCTGAACCGTGAGCTTTATCTTACCTCTGCTTAAAGCTATGTATGGATCCCGCCTCCACTACATCGCTTCCCAAACTATTCCACTTCCTGACTACTCTGCGACTGAAGAAATACTTCCTAACATCCCTGTGATTCATCTGTGTCTTCAACTTCCAACTGTGTCCCCTTGTTACTGTGTCCAATCTCTGGAACATCCTGTCTTTGTCCACCTTGTCAATTCCTCTCAGTATTTTGTATGTCGTTATCATGTCCCCCCTATCTCTCCTGTCCTCCAGTGTCGCCAGTGTCCAGGTGTGTGTGTAATGAAGGGGAAGAAACGGGTATGAACCACAACTTTTGGACTCGGATCATAACTCTTTCAACCGTGGTGGCTGGATTAAATTTACCTTTCAACCCCAGCAGAATGTCTCTGAAATTCCCCTTCTTAATATCCTTCCTGAGCGTCAGACAAGTGCTCTCTTGTTGTTGTTCTCCGGTGATAACTTGCGCTTCAGTTCGCCATCTACGATTGTTTCCTGTCTTATGTTCTTAGATTACAGACATTGTCTTTACTACATAAAATTTTCCCTATCATCTGGAAACATTAATAAACAGTAAATTATTCCCTCTATTATATGATTTATATAAAAATAAAATATTATAGGCTCCAGCAATGACCCTTGTGGACCCAGCAGGCGAATTTTTTCCATAAAGATTTTTTTCCTTTTATTATCGTGCGCAATTTTCTTTCGATCAAAAAGGCGTCAGTCAGTGTAATAGTTTTCCTCTCAATCTTCCTGCATCTGCAGCTTCCAGAAAAATTTCTCATGCGTAACCCTATTGGAATTTTGTTTAGGTAGCCGCAGTACGTGCTGTCTCACCATCACAGTCGATACTCTGTATTTTTTTTCCGAGTATCACAGTTAATATTAAAGCTTTAAAAAAGTCATTACAAAAGAGTATTTTTTAACATACACATTTTCTTACAAATTCGGTGAACATCGATACAAGAGATCTGGTTAATACATATGCTTTATTATGCAGGAATAAAGGTAATATGTTAATGGGTAACAAATTTACAAAATATTGAAGCAGGATTTTTATTTTGCTTCTGCTTAATCCACTTTCCTCCTGCTGAAACTTTTCAATGTTTTTCAAGTAATATTTATCCGGGAAATATATCTATCATTTATTTTTTCTTTTACCTGATAATCTTTTATAAATGTAGATAATATATTTCTTATTTTTGTCTCTAATATATTTGTCATTTTTTTTGTCTCTAAATGTATATCCTGGCGGTGCAGTGCCAGCAGTGATGCAGTGCCAGGAGTGATGCAGTGCCAGGAGTGATGCAGTGCCATGAGTGATGCAGTGCCAGGAGTGATGCAGTGCCATGAGTGATGCAGTGCCATGAGTGATGCAGTGCCATGAGTGATGCAGTGCCATGAGTGATGCAGTGCCAGGAGTGATGCAGTGCCAGGAGTGATGCAGTGCCAGGAGTGATGCAGTGCCAGCAGTGATGCAGTGCCAGGAGTGATGCAGTGCCAGGAGTGATGCAGTGCCAGCAGTGATGCAGTGCCAGGAGTGATGCAGTGCCAGCAGTGATGCAGTGCCAGCAGTGATGCAGTGCCAGGAGTGATGCAGTGCCAGGAGTGATGCAGTGCCAGCAGTGATGCAGTGCCAGGAGTGATGCAGTGCCAGCAGTGATGCAGTGCCAGCAGTGATGCAGTGCCAGGAGTGATGCAGTGCCAGGAGTGATGCAGTGCCAAGAGTGATGCAGTGCCAGCAGTGATGCAGTGCCAGCAGTGATGCAGTGCCAGGAGTGATGCAGTGCCAGGAGTGATGCAGTGCCATGAGTGATGCAGTGCCATGAGTGATGCAGTGCCATGAGTGATGCAGTGCCATGAGTGATGCAGTGCCATGAGTGATGCAGTGCCATGAGTGATGCAGTGCCATGAGTGATGCAGTGCCATGAGTGATGCAGTGCCATGAGTGATGCAGTGCCAGGAGTGATGCAGTGCCAGGAGTGATGCAGTGCCAGGAGTGATGCAGTGCCAGGAGTGATGCAGTGCCAGGAGTGATGCAGTGCCAGGAGTGATGCAGTGCCAGGAGTGATGCAGTGCCAGGAGTGATGCAGTGCCAGCAGTGATGCAGTGCCAGGAGTGATGCAGTGCCAGGAGTGATGCAGTGCCAGGAGTGATGCAGTGCCAGGAGTGATGCAGTGCCAGGAGTGATGCAGTGCCAGGAGTGATGCAGTGCCAGCAGTGATGCAGTGCCAGCAGTGATGCAGTGCCAGCAGTGATGCAGTGCCAGCAGTGATGCAGTGCCAGCAGTGGTGCAGTGCCAGCAGTGGTGCAGTGCCAGCAGTGGTGCAGTGCCAGCAGTGGTGCAGTGCCAGGAGTGGTGCAGTGCCAGGAGTGGTGCAGTGCCAGAAGTGGTGCAGTGCCAGGAGTGATGCAGTGCCAGGAGTGATGCAGTGCCAGGAGTGATGCAGTGCCATCAGTGATGCAGTGCCAGGAGTGATGCAGTGCCAGGAGTGATGCAGTGCCAGGTGTAATGGAGTGTCAGCAGTGATGCAGTGCCAGGAGCGACACAGTGCCAGGAGTGATGCAGTGCCAGGAGTGATGCAGTGCCAGGAGTGATGCAGTGCCAGGTGTGATGCAGTGCCAGGAATGGTGCAGTGCCAGGAGTGATGCAGTGCCAGGAGTGATGCAGTGTCAGGAGTGGTGCAGTGCCAGGAGGGATGCAGTGCCAGGAGTGATGCAGTGCCAGGTGTGATGCAGTGCCAGGAGTGATGCAGTGCCAGGAGTAGTGCAGTGCTAGGGGTGGTGCAGTGCCAGGAGTGATGCAGTGCCAGGAATGGTGCAGTGCCAGGAGTTGTGCAGTGCCAGGAGTGGTGCAGTGCCAGGAGTGGTGCAGTGCTAGGAGTGATGCAGTGCCAGGAGTGATGCAGTGCCAGGAGTGATGCAGTGCCAGGAGTGATGCTGTGCCTGGAATGATGCAGTGCCAAGAGTGATGCAGTGCCAGGAGTGATGCAGTGCCAGGAGTGATGCAGTGCCAGGAGGGATGCAGTGCCAGGAGTGATGCAGTGCCAGGAGTGATGCAGTGCCAGGAGTAATGCAGTGCCAGGAGTGATGCAGTGCTAGGAGTGATGCAGTGCCAGGTGTAATGGAGTGTCAGCAGTGATGCAGTGCCAGGAGCGACACAGTGCCAGGAGTGATGCAGTGCCAGGAGTGATGCAGTGCCAGGAGTGATGCAGTGCCAGGAGTGATGCAGTGCCAGGTGTGATGCAGTGCCAGGAATGGTGCAGTGCCAGGAGTGGTGCAGTGCCAGGAGTGGTGCAGTGCTAGGAGTGATGCAGTGCCAGGAGTGATGCAGTGCCAGGAGTGATGCAGTGCCAGGAGTGATGCTGTGCCAGGAGTGATGCAGTGCCAGGAGTGATGCAGTGCCAGGAGTGATGCAGTGCCAGGAGTGATGCAGTGCCAGCAGTGATGCAGTGCCAGCAGTGATGCAGTGCCAGGAGTGATGCAGTGCCAGGAGTGATGCAGTGCCAGGAGTGATGCAGTGCCAGGAGTGATGCAGTGCCAGGAGTGATGCAGTGCCAGCAGTGATGCAGTGCCAGGAGTGATGCAGTGCCAGGAGTGATGCAGTGCCACGAGTGATGCAGTGCCAGGAGTGATGCAGTGCCAGCAGTGATGCAGTGCCAGCAGTGATGCAGTGCCAGCAGTGATGCAGTGCCAGCAGTGATGCAGTGCCAGCAGTGGTGCAGTGCCAGCAGTGGTGCAGTGCCAGCAGTGGTGCAGTGCCAGCAGTGGTGCAGTGCCAGCAGTGGTGCAGTGCCAGGAGTGGTGCAGTGCCAGGAGTGGTGCAGTGCCAGAAGTGGTGCAGTGCCAGGAGTGATGCAGTGCCAGGAGTGATGCAGTGCCAGGAGTGATGCAGTGCCATCAGTGATGCAGTGCCAGGAGTGATGCAGTGCCAGGAGTGATGCAGTGCCAGGTGTAATGGAGTGTCAGCAGTGATGCAGTGCCAGGAGCGACACAGTGCCAGGAGTGATGCAGTGCCAGGAGTGATGCAGTGCCAGGAGTGATGCAGTGCCAGGTGTGATGCAGTGCCAGGAATGGTGCAGTGCCAGGAGTGATGCAGTGCCAGGAGTGATGCAGTGTCAGGAGTGGTGCAGTGCCAGGAGGGATGCAGTGCCAGGAGTGATGCAGTGCCAGGTGTGATGCAGTGCCAGGAGTGATGCAGTGCCAGGAGTAGTGCAGTGCTAGGGGTGGTGCAGTGCCAGGAGTGATGCAGTGCCAGGAATGGTGCAGTGCCAGGAGTTGTGCAGTGCCAGGAGTGGTGCAGTGCCAGGAGTGGTGCAGTGCTAGGAGTGATGCAGTGCCAGGAGTGATGCAGTGCCAGGAGTGATGCAGTGCGAGGAGTGATGCTGTGCCTGGAGTGATGCAGTGCCAAGAGTGATGCAGTGCCAGGAGTGATGCAGTGCCAGGAGTGATGCAGTGCCAGGAGTGATGCAGTGCCAGGAGTGATGCAGTGCCAGGAGTGATGCAGTGCCAGGAGTAATGCAGTGCCAGGAGTGATGCAGTGCTCAGCACCTTCATTCACAGCCCAGGCTGACAGCCTCTCTGCTACCACGACGCTCAGCTCCTTCCTTCACAGTCCAGGCTGACAGTCTCTCTGCTATCACGACGCTCAGCACCTTCATTCACAGTCCAGGCTGACAGCCACTCTGCTACCACGGCGCTCAGCACCTTCATTCACAGCCCAGGCTAACAGCCTCTCTGGTAACACGGCGCTCAGCACCTTCATTCACAGCCCAGGCTGACAGCCTCTCTGGTAACACGGCGCTCAGCACCTTCCTTTACAGCCCAGGCTGACAGCCTCTCTGGTAACACGGCGCTCAGCACCTTCCATCACAGCCCAGGCTGACAGCCTCTCTGGTAACACGGCGCTCAGCACCTTCCTTCACAGCTCAGGCTGACAGCCTCTCTGGTAACACGGCGCTCAGCACCTTCCTTCAGAGCTCAGGCTGACAGCCTCTCTGGTAACACGGCGCTCAGCACCTTCCTTTACAGCCCAGGCTGACAGCCTCTCTGGTAACACGGCGCTCAGCACCTTCCATCACAGCCCAGGCTGACAGCCTCTCTGGTAACACGGCGCTCAGCACCTTCCTTCACAGCTCAGGCTGACAGCCTCTCTGGTAACACGGCGCTCAGCACCTTCCTTCACAGCTCAGGCTGACAGCCTCTCTGGTACCACGGCGCTCAGCACCTTCCCTCACAGCTCAGGCTGACAGCCTCTCTGGTAACACGGCGCTCAGCACCTTCCATCACAGCCCAGGCTGACAGCCTCTCTGGTAACACGGCGCTCAGCACCTTCCTTCACAGCCCAGGCTGACAGCCTCTCTGGTAACACGGCGCTCAGCACCTTCCTTCACAGCCCAGGCTGACAGCCTCTCTGGTAACACGGCGCTCAGCACCTTCCTTCACAGCCCAGGCTGACAGCCTCTCTGGTAACACGGCGCTCAGCACCTTCCATCACAGCCCAGGCTGACAACCTCTCTGGTAACACGGCGCTCAGCACCTTCCTTCACAGCCCAGGCTGACAGCCTCTCTGGTAACACGGCGCTCAGCACCTTCCTTCACAGCCCAGGCTGACAGCCTCTCTGGTAACACGGCGCTCAGCACCTTCCTTCACAGCCCAGGCTGACAGCCTCTCTGGTAACACGGCGCTCAGCACCTTCCTTCACAGCCCAGGCTGACAGCCTCTCTACGACTTCATTAATGTTTGTATCTTACAGCTGAAGATTGAGACACTTATGCAACATATGGGAATCTTTATTAAGGAAACGTTTCGTGCGTGTGTACTCACCAAATTGTGGTTACACGGGTCGAGACTCAGCTCCTGGCCCCGCCTCTTCACTGATCGCTACTAGGTCCTCTCCCTCTCTGCTTCCTGAGCTTTGTCATACCTCTTCTTAAAACTATGTATGGTTCCTGCCTCCACTACTTCACTTGCTAGGCTATTCCACTTCCTGACGACTCTATGACTGAAGAAATACTCCCTAACGTCCCTGTGACTCGTCTGAGTCTTCAGCTTCCAGTTATGACCCCTTGTTTCTGTGTCCCCTCTCTGGAACATCCTATCTCTGTCCACCTTGTCTATTCCCAGCAGTATCTTGTATGTCATTATCATGTCTCCCCTGACCCTTCTGTCCTCCAGTGTCGTCAGTCCGATTTCCCTCAACCTTTCCTCGTACGACATTCCCCTGAGCTCTGGGACTAGCCTTGTTGCAAACCTTTGTACTTTCTCTAACTTATTGATGTGTCAGCATAGTTGCTGATCCCTGAGTTATATAGCACAGCATATTAGTATCATCCATGTGCTTTAGATAGGAGATCCCTTTTAGGCCTGTGACTGTTGTGTGACGTCACGGGATGCGCATGTGCACGTTCGTACCTCTGCCCCGGCCTCACTCGGCGTAGACACCCAGGCGAAGACAGGCAAGGCACTGGGCTCCATCTCCCATCAACTCAGTCTGACAATATATGTTACCATCCAACAAGTGTGTCTACCTTCAACCCACGAAATCTCCATTTAAGAACCCCTACGATAGATGTGCTTGACCAGGTGTGGGCTCCAGACTGGTGTTGCATACTCCAGTATGGGCCTAACATACACAGTGTACAGCGTCCTGAACGATTCCTTATTAAGGTATCGGAACGCTATTCTCAGGTTTGCCAGGCGCCCGTATGCTGCAGCAGTTATTTGGTTGATGTGTGCCTCCTGTAACGTGCTCGGTGTTATGGTCACCCCAAGATCTTTCTCCCTGAGTGAGGTCTGTAGTCTTTGTCCACCTAGCCTATACTCTGTCTGCGGTCTTCTTTGCCCCTCCCAAATCTTCATGACTGCATTTGGCAGAGTTGAATTTGAGAAGCCAGTTTCTGGACCACGTGTCCAGCCTGTCCAGGTCTCTTTGCAGTCCTGCCTCATCCTCATCCGATTTAATTCTTTTCATCAACTTCACATCATCTGCGAATAGGGACACTTCAGAGTCTATTCCTTCCATCATGTCGTTCGCATATATCAAAACTAGCACTGGTCCTAGAACTGACCCCTGTGGTGTGGTGTGGTGTGTGTGTGTGTGTGTGTGTGTGTGTGTGTGTGTGTGTGTGTGTGTGTGTGTGTGTGTGTGTGTGTGTGTGTGTGTGTGTGTGTGTGTGTGTGTATGTGTGTGTGTGTGTGTGTGTGTGTGTAACGGACCGTGGTTCCTTACAAGTCCGGCACAAACACAACCTACCCAACATTCTCCACCTGACTCTCCGCCCTATAAATACTCATCCAGGAAGATCTGTCTGTGACTTGATATATTCCGCTGTTATCAATAAAGGATCGCATTATAATTCAACTATGTTTATTTTTCCATCTCTGGTGAGCTTGCTGAGATGGTTGTATTTCAACCTGACACTGCAGTCACGTGACCACACACACACACGAACACACACACACACACACACACACACACACACACACACACACACACACACACACACACACACACACACACACACACACACACACACACACACACACACAAGACACTGTATACCATTTACGTCAGGCCCATACTGGAGTATGCAGCACCAGTTTGGAATCCACACCTAGTCAAGCACGTCAAGAAATTAGAGAAAGTGCAAAGGTTTGCAACAAGACTAGTCCCAGAGCTACGGGGATTGTCCTACGAAGAAAGGTTGAGGGAAATCGGCCTGACGACACTGGAGGCCAGGAGGGTCAGGGGAGACATGATAACGTTATATAAAATACTGCGCGGAATAGACAAGGTGGACAAAGACAGGATGTTCCAGATGGGACACAGACACAAGAGGTCACAATTGGAAGTTGAAGACTCAGATGAATCAAAGGGATGTTAGGAAGTATTTCTTCAGTCATAGAGTAGTCAAGTCGTGGAATAGTGTAGAAAGTGAAGTAGTGGAGGCAGGAACCATACATAGTTTTAAGGCGAGGTATGATAAAGCTCATGGAGCAGGGAGAGAGAGGACCTAGTAGCAATCAGTGAAGAGGCGGGGCCAGGAGCTATGACTCGACCCCTGCAACCACAAATAGATGAGTACAAATAGGCGAGTACACACACACACACAGAGTACCACCACCTGACCTGATCTCTGTTTACTTAACCTGACCTCTGCTCACTTCACCTTACCTCTGTTCACTTCACCTGACCTCTGTTCACTTCACCTGACCTCTGTTCACTTTACCTGACCTTTGTTCACTTCACCTGACCTCTGTTCACTTCACCTGACCTCTGTTCACTTCACCTGACCTCTGTTCACTTCACCTGACCTCTGTTCACTTTACCTGACCTTTGTTCACTTCACCTGACCTCTGTTCACTTCACCTGACCTCTGTTCACTTAGCCTGACCTCTGTTCACTTCGCCTGACCTCTGTTCACTTCACTTCACTTCACATAACTTTTCTTCACTTCACATAACTTCTCTTCACTTCACATAACTTGATCCTTAGTGAGTGAAAACGTTTTCTTAAGAAAATATTCTTAATTTTGCACATGTAATTCTTACCCCGTATCTTTGTGTGTATATACACTGTGAGACACACCTCTGGGTGTATATACACTGTGAGACACACTTCTGGGTGTATATACACTGTGAGACACACCTCTGGGTGTATATACACTGTGAGACACACTTCTGGGTGTATATACACTGTGAGACACACTTCTGGGTGTATATACACTGTGAGACACACTTCTGGGTGTATATACACTGTGAGACACTCTTCTGGGTGTATATACACTGAGAGACACACTTCTGGGTGTATATACACTGTGAGACACACTTCTGGATGTATATACACTGTGAGACACACTTCTGGGTGTATATACACTGTGAGACACACTTCTGGGTGTATATACACTGTGAGACACACTTCTGGGTGTATATACACTGTGAGACACTCTTCTGGGTGTATATACACTGAGAGACACACTTCTGGGTGTATATACACTGTGAGACACTCTTCTGGGTGTATATACACTGTGAGACACTCTTCTGGGTGTATATACACTGTGAGACACACTTCTGGGTGTATATACACTGTGAGACACACTTCTGGGTGTATATACACTGTGAGACACTCTTCTGGGTGTATATACACTGTGAGACACACTTCTGGGTGTATATACACTGTGAGACACTCTTCTGGGTGTATATACACTGTGAGACACACTTCTGGGTGTATATACACTGTGAGACACACTTCTGGGTGTATATACACTGTGAGACACACTTCTGGGTGTATATACACTGTGAGACACTCTTCTGGGTGTATATACACTGTGAGACACTCTTCTGGGTGTATATACACTGTGAGACACACTTCTGGGTGTATATACACTGTGAGACACTCTTCTGGGTGTATATACACTGTGAGACACACTTCTGGGTGTATATACTCTGTGAGACACTCTTCTGGGTGTATATACACTGTGAGACACACTTCTGGGTGTATATACACTGTGAGACACACTTCTGGGTGTATATACACTGTGAGACACTCTTCTGGGTGTATATACACTGTGAGACACTCTTCTGGGTGTATATACACTGTGAGACACTCTTCTGGATGTATATACACTGTGAGACACACTTCTGGGTGTATATACACTGTGAGACACTCTTCTGGGTGTATATACACTGTGAGACACACTTCTGGGTGTATATACACTGTGAGACACTCTTCTGGGTGTATATACACTGTGAGACACTCTTCTGGGTGTATATACACTGTGAGACACACTTCTGGGTGTATATACACTGTGAGACACACTTCTGGGTGTATATACACTGTGAGACACTCTTCTGGGTGTATATACACTGTGAGACACACTTCTGGGTGTATATACACTGTGAGACACACTTCTGGA
This sequence comes from Cherax quadricarinatus, assembly GCF_038502225.1. NCBI lineage: Eukaryota > Metazoa > Arthropoda > Malacostraca > Decapoda > Parastacidae > Cherax > Cherax quadricarinatus. The sequence goes on from NC_091312.1 coordinate 16,214,594, forward strand.
TGTATATACACTGTGAGACACACTTCTGGGTGTATATACACTGTGAGACACACTTTTGGGTGTATATACACTGTGAGACACACTTCTGGATGTATATACACTGTGAGACATATTTCTGGGTGTATATACACTGTGAGACATATTTCTGGGTGTATATACACTGAGAGACATATTTCTGGGTGTATATACACTGTGAGACATATTTCTGGGTGTATATACACTGTGAGACATATTTCTGGGTGTATATACACTGTGAGACATATTTCTGGGTGTATATATACTGTGAGACATATTTCTGGGTGTATATACACTGAGAGACATATTTCTGGGTGTATATACACTGTGAGACACACTTCTGGGTGTATATACACTGTGAGACACACTTCTGGGTGTATACACACTGTGAGACACACTTCTGGGTGTATATACACTGAGAGACATGTTTCTGGGTGTATACACACTGTGAGACACACTTCTGGGTGTATATACACTGTGAGACATATTTCTGGGTGTATATACACTCTGAGACACACTTCTGGGTGTATATACACTGTGAGACACATTTCTGGGTGTATATACACTCTGAGACACACTTCTGGGTGTATATACACTGTGAGACACGATTCTGGATATATATACACTGTGAGACATATTTCTGAGTGTATGTACACTGAGAGACATATTTCTGGGTGTATATACACTGTGATACACTTCTGGGTGTATATACACTGTGAGACACACTTCTGGGTGTATATACACTGTGAGACATATTTCTGAGTGTATGTACACTGAGAGACATATTTCTGGGTGTATATACACTGTGAGACACTTCTGGGTGTATATACACTGTGAGACACACTTCTGGGCGTATATACACTGTGAGACACACTTGTAGGTGTATATACACTGAGAGACATATTTCTGGGTGCATATACACCAAGAGACATATTTCTGGGTGCATATACACCAAGAGACATATTTCTGGGTGTATATACACCAAGAGACATATTTCTGGGTGCATATACACCAAGAGACATATTTCTGGGTGTATATACACCAAGAGACATATTTCTGGGTGTATATACACCAAGAGACATATTTCTGGGTGTATATACACTGAGTAAAATACACTTGTGGATGTATATACACTGAGTGAAATACACTTGTGGGTATATATATACACTGAGAGAAATACACTTGTGGGTGTATATACACTGAGAGAACTATATTTATGGTGTATATACACAGAGAAATACACATCTTGGTTTATATACTTATAGTAATTATTAAGGTATCAGTCCCCGCCTCAATAACTATCGAATTTGGAGGTTAACACACTTATGTTTATATTCACTTATTTGTGGTTGCAGGATTCGAGTCACAGCTCCTGGCCCCGGGGGTCGAGTCACAGCTCCTGGCCCCCGAGTTTATGATGTGTATGTGTGTGTGTGTGTAGTTTCCTACATGTAGCTACATTACCAGAACAATTATCGTGGCATCTCGTCTTCAGTACTCTGCTTAACATATAACTTTTAAATTTACCATTAACTGCAACACTTACAACTTTCTCTTTCAATAACCTTCATCAGTCAGCAACTCCGGGGAAAAAATACTTTTTATTTTTACTATCCTTTCCACTCCATTTTTTCCTCAGTTTACAACTGTGGTCTCTTTATCTCTCCTCTCATGTTCTTGTGCGATCTTTCATGCTGTTATCACGTATCTTCCTATCATCCATTACGAGAATCTTTAATATTTTCAACCTTCCTTGGTGACTTGCTTTCTCAGCGCTGGCAGCCATCTTGTTGCTCTTCTTTGAACATTTTCAACATTTTTTTTGTGGCTGAGGGCAGCGCACCACACGTCTCACCATCAGTCTGTGTGACAGCTGCTTTATGGTTCCTCAGGGGAGCAGCTTATGAATTTCTCGCATTTTCGTTTATGTGATCTTTCAATGATGCCTTTTTTTTAAATAACTCCCAGATCTGTCTCTGTCTCTGTGCCTGTCTGTCTCTGTCTCTGTCTGTCTGTCTCTGTCTGTCTCTGTCTCTCTGTCTGTCTGTCTCTGTCTGTCTCTGTCTGTCTATCTGTCTCTCTCTCTCTCTCTCTCTCTCTCTCTCTCTCTCTCTCTCTCTCTCTCTTTCCTTTCAAGACTTTTTCACACAGTGTGCATTCTTCATGTGTCTTGTACACAAATAACCCGCGCAGAGGAAAGAGGAGGAGCTTACGACGACGTTCTGGTCCGACTTGGACCATTTACAAAGTCAAACAGAACTTTGCAGATGTCCTGATTTTTTTTTTTAATTTTCATTGCTTGACTTTGATCTACATTAAATTTCATCGTCCATTTATCACTCCATATGCTCATTGTATAGTAAGATTGTTTTTGCCTCCTCTGCAGACATATTCATATAGTTTTTCATTCCTTCCGGTGAATAATTTAAATAAATTGAAAATATTATTGGGGCAGGTACAGATTCTGGAGTGCGCTTAGTATGTGCGCTCATGTGTGGGCTAATGCGTGGTGCCCTGGTGTGTTTGAGGGCCAAACACGGAAATCCATTCCCTGCCCCATTCCTCACCACTTCCCTGTGACCTGACCTCCAGGCTGCTGACCCTCCTTCCATCCATGGGTCACACACTGGTGGACTGAGGGGAGCTGGGGGCAGTTGTAATCACCCCACTTAAAAAAGAGATTTCGTGCCGCTGCCAGAAAGCATTCGGGTCCAGTGAGACTCTTGTTCTGTCACAGATTTGGAGTTTAATTCATCCCTGGTACACTTACCTATTAGGTAAACCTCACGAGTTCCAGAGATTCACTGTTTTATATGACAAACTCCCGCAGGAGGCGAACTCTCGGCTTGTAAACACAAGACGGACTGATCGGGTATAACTAATGATAATGGGTACCCGTGTGGCCGGAGACAGGTTGGTTTGGTCCACTGTTGCCTCGTACCCTAAAAAATCTAACACCAGCTGTGCATTTTGAATCTCATGACTAGCACCAACCTATAGGTCTGTCATGGCTTTGATGGCCTTGATTCTGGAGAAAGTCCCAGAACTGGTGTATTCCACCAATTTTCGAAAGCTATATACCTTTAGGCACCGGGAAGCCTATTTCTACTCGGCGTTTCATGTGTGAAGTCTGGTGTCTGGGCCCCATTTCTGTTGACAGCAATTCGCCCAAATCTTTTAATCCGATCTTCCATCACGAGGTGGAGGTACAGAGATTGTTGGTCGTGGCTGTGTGCAGTCGATCTCCACGACACCTGGTGAGACGACGGCGGACAAAACTCGTCCCTCCACTACACCTAGCGACTACGGCTTCTCTTCGTTTGTATCGTGTTTACCTGAGTTTATTTCCAAATAATTTAGGCATTAGTTATTTTAGTTTAGTTTAACTTCGCTTGCCTTCGTGCTAAGTTAAATGCACGTATATTTAACAGCTAATAGCGGCTGCGGGTGATATAATCCGTCGTCTCTTAATTCGTAGAGAATCGAACCCTTGTACCTTTGATATATTTTTGACGGACTTTCAAGAGATTTTTTTACTCCAACAGCCCGGGACTGGGCCAGGCTTGTCTGGTGCTTGCTTGGTCAACCTGGCTACTACTGCTAGCGGCCTGCACCAACATAACTGAGTAGTCTTGCATCTGGTATATTAACTCGTCTGTTACCCGAAAAGCTTTCCAATTCTTTATATTTCAGTTCTGTATCGCACTATCACTCGAGTAGAGCTTCAAACACTTTTCTTCCCTCTATTCCTTTTCCTCTACCCCATTCTAATTTCCTCTCTCTTTCCTCTCTCACATTCTTCCTTCCTTCTCCAATTCTCCCTCCCTCCCCCCTCCCTCCCACTTCCTCTTCCCCTCCTCCGCTACCTTCGTCCCCCTCTCCCTCCCTCTTCCTCCTCGTTCTCTCCATCATACATTCAACCCGGCAGTTGTCTGCCTCAGAATACATTACCTCACTTACTCTCTCTCTAACCTGGCAACGTTCTCTCAGAGCACAGTGGAAAGCCTCATGTGTTTCTCTCTCAGTTGTAAACCTCAGCTGTTTCTCTTGAGTGTCCCTCTGGATCAGTTAAACACTGTTGACGCCGTCAGGTAGTGAAGTTGTGAGAGGAACTCAATGGTTAGCGAAATATGTCTAATTGTCTGTTCGATGTTTTGTGTGTGTGTGTGTGTATTAACCTAAATGTGTTTGCAGGAGTTGAGTCATAACTCCTGGCCCCTCCTCTTCACTGGTCGCTACTAAGTCTGATCTCTTCCTACTCTAGGAGCTTTATTATACCTCTTCTTAGAGCTATGTACGGTACCTACCCCCACTACATCACTTTCAAGACTATTTAACTTCCTGACAACTTTATGGCTGTATGTGTGTGTGTGTGTGTGTGTGTGTGTGTGTGTACTCACCTAGTTGAGGTTGCAGGGGTCGAATCCAAGCTCCTGGCCCCGCCTCTTCACTGGTGTGTGTGTGTGTGTGTGCGTCAGTGACCAGTGGCAGGTGTTTCATGTGTACCAAAAACAGTGTTAGTCCGAACACTGAATCTCGTGGGACACCGCTTGTTACTGTTGCCTTAGCTGACACAGTACTGCCTTTCTCACCATCACTCACATACTCACCGTCATTCACTCTCACCGTCACTCACTCTCACCGTCACTCACTCTCAGTTTTCAGATACTCTCTGGACTACTAAATACACAAACAAGACGAGTCAGCACAGTTAGCATCAAGTCATCAATCCTCAGAATCCAACACCACAAAATCCGTTCTGTATCATCTGATTGTCTTTTTTTTTTATCCTCACCTCCCGCTTTCTTTGTTCTGTTTACTTATTCTCTTTACGTTTCTTACCTTCCCTAATTACTCATCATGCCTCCCATCGTCCCATGCCTTCTAATTCTCCTTCCTCTCTCATAACGCTCTCATCCCTTCCTTCATCCTTCCCTCGTGACCCCAAACACACTAAAGGTCAAGTAGGGTCAACACACAACCGCTGGCCAGAACTCGTTTGCGGGTAAAAAAGAAATTATGCATTTTCTATCTCAGTGTGTGGAAAGGATGATGGAGAGTGTTATGGCGTGAGCGACGAGCTCCCTGGAGGAGCTCCCTGGAGGAGCTCCAAGAAGGAGCTCCTCCAGGGAGCTCCTTCTTACCGTCTCGAAATGCTGTTTTTGTTTTTTTACGTTGTGTGTGCTTTTGAGGAAGTATGAAAATTCTTGCTTTTTATGTTTCTTTGGAATGATCTTTTGGAAAGTTCAAGTTGTTTATTTTGTGATGGTGTCTGAAACTGTTTAGGTCCGTTTCGACTAGAGTTTTTTTGTGCTTAGACAATATATATATATATATATATATATATATATGTATATATATATATATATATATATATATATATATATATATATATATATATATATATATATATATATGTATATATATGTCGTGCCGAATAAGCAGAACTTGCGATCTTGGCTTAAATAGCAACGCTCATCTTGCCATATAGGACAAGTGAAAATTTGTATATGTAATAATTTCGCAAAAATCATTCTAAACCTAACGAAAAAAAATTATTTCATTTGGTTTGTTTATTATTAAATTATTTTGAAATATATTTATTTGGATTACGCTAAATTAAGTTGCGCTTGTTATAATAAGGTTAGGTAAGTTTTCTAAGGTTCTTATGGTACAAAATTATTAATTTTTTTATTAACATAAATGAAAAAATATATCTTTAAACGCATAAGAGAAAGTTTTAGAAAGGACTTAATTTTAATTGAGTTCTTGCTAATTGTCCAGTTTTACATATTCGGCACGACATATATATATATATATATATATATATATATATATATATATATATATATATATATATATATATATATATATATATATATATATATATATATATATATATATATATATATATATATATATATATATATATATATATATATATATATATATATATATATATATATATATATATATATATATATATATATTTTTTTTTTTTTTTTTTTTTTTTCAACAAGTTGGTCGTCTCCCACCGAGGCAGGGTGACATGATGGTAGGATTGCTGGTGTCTTTTGTCTGTCTCATAAATACACAAGATTACAGGTATGTCTTGCTACTTCTACTTACACTTAGGTCACACTACACATACATGTACACATTTATTTATACACACTCATCTGAGTTTTCTTTGATTTTATCTTAATAGTTCTTGGTCTTATTACTTTTCCTTTTATATCCATGGGGAAGTGGAATAAGAATCTTTCCTCCGTAAGCCATGCGTGTTGTAAAAGTCAACTAAAATGCCGGGAACAATGGGCTAGTAACCCCTTTTCCTGTAAAGATTACTAAAAAGAATAAGAATATATATATATATATCTATATATATATATATATATATATATATATATATATATATATATATATATATATATATATATATATATATATATATATATATATATATATATATATATATATATATATATATATATATATATATATATATATATATATATATCGTGCCTAATAGGTAAAATTGGCCAATTAGCAAGAACTCAATTAAAATTAAGTCCTTTCTAAAACTTTCTCTTATGCGTTTAAAGATATATTTTTTTCATTTATGTTAATAAAAAAATTAATAATTTTGTACCATAAGAACCTTAGAAAACTTACCTAACCTTATTATAACAAGCGCAACTTAATTTAGCGTAATCCAAATAAATATATTTCAAAATAATTTAATAATAAACAAACCAAATGAAATAATTTTTTTTTCGTTAGGTTTAGAATGATTTTTGCGAAAATCGCAAGTTTTACCTATTCGGCACGACGTATACATATATGTCTGTACAGAGCAGGACTCGACCCTGAACATTCTGCATTAAAGTGCACATCAGTAATGTCGCACAGCCAGACCCTGGTAAATATGGGCACAGGAGTTAGAGATCAACGCCCTTAAGAAGCCCAAGAGCTGCAGCCGAACCCAATTAAACACTCAAATTATGAAAATAATCAGACGAAACTTGGTTTGCAGTGACCGTAGACTTATAGACGTTTATTGTTCTCACGCTGGACCGCGACCTTTGACCCGGGCGTAGCTACTGAACACTTACTGGAAGACTAGACGATATTCTCAATGACCAACTGAAATATCCCAGCTCAGACTGATAGATTTAAGCACTTCGTACGAGCGCCCATCCTGTGTGAGGGAATATGACAGGGAAATCACAACTAACTTTTGTTACCATTACCTAACTATCATACAGGACGCGGTGCAGCAGCCCGGTGGTGTCCCATCCAATTTTGCTAAATAAAAACAATGGACTGAACTTTATGGCGCTCAAGCTACAAGTTCTCCCATGAAAGATGATTCAACAGAGCACAGAATTTAAATTTACGTAATTAAAAGCTAAATTTTCTTGAAGTGTTTTGTGCCGTAAGATAACGATTACTATAAAAATAATTAGATGTCAAATTAAAACGGTATGACTTTTACTGTGTACGATACACCATTACTGAAAGTTTGAAATCGATCTGATGAGGCGTGCGGCAGCATACATTAATCTTAAATTTTAAAAAATGGTGACACAGAAGACCATTAAATTCCTGGTCTGTTTCCCTGACAAGTGTTGCGCTAAAATTATTAAAAGAAGTCAATTTTTTATTAGGCTTTAAGAGGGATGATAAGAATGTGAGGGGGAAGTAATGGGGTAGAAGAGAACAGTGAGGAAGTAATGGGGTAGAAGAGAACAGTGAGGAAGTACTGGGGTAGAAGAGAACAGTGAGGAAGTGCTGGGGAAGAAGAGAACAGTGAGGAAGTACTGGGGAAGAAGAGAACAGTGAGGAAGTACTGGGGAAGACGAGAACAGTGAGGAAGTACTGGGGTAGAAGAGAACAGTGAGGAAGTACTGGGGTAGAAGAGAAAAGTGAGGAAGTAATGGGGTAGAAGAGAACAGTGAGGAAGTAATGGGGTTAAAGAGAACAGTGAGGAAGTAATGGGGTAGAAGAGAACAGTGAGGAAATAATGGGGTAGAAGAGAGCAGTGAGGAAGTACTGGGGTAGGAGAGAACAGTGAGGAAGTACTGGGGAAGAAGAGAACAGTGAGGAAGTACTGGGGTAGAAGAGAACAGTGAGGAAGTAATGGGGTAGAAGAGAACAGTGAGGAAGTACTGGGGAAGAAGAGAACAGTGAGGAAGTAATGTGGTAGAAGAGAACAGTGAGGAAGTACTGGGGAAGAAGAGAACAGTGAGGAAGTACTGGGGTAGAAGAGAACAGTGAGGAAGTACTGGGGTAGAAGAGAACAGTGAGGAAGTACTGGGGAAGAAGAGAACAGTGAGGAAGTACTGGGGAAGAAGAGAACGGTGAGGGAGTACTGGGGTAGAAGAGAACAATGAGGAAGTACTGGGGAAGAAGAGAACAGTGAGGAAGTACTGGGGTAGAAGAGAACAGTGAGGAAGTACTGGGGAAGAAGAGAAAAGTGAGGAAGTACTGGGGTAGAAGAGAACAGTGAGAAAGTACTGGGGAAGAAGAAAACAGTGAGGAAGTACTGGGGAAGAAGAGAAAAGTGAGGAAGTACTAGGGTAGAAGAGAACAGCGAGGAAGTACTGGGGAAGAAGAGAACAGTGAGAAAGTACTGGGGTAGAAGAGAAAAGCGAGGAAGTACTGGGGTAGAAGAGAACAGTGAGGAAGTACTGTGGTAGAAGAGAACAATGAGGAAGTACTGGGTAGAAGAGAAAAGTGAGGAAGTACTGGGGTAGAAGAGAAAAGTGAGGAAGTACTGGGGTAGAAGAGAACAATGAGGAAGTACTGGGGTAGAAGAGAAAAGCGAGGAAGTACTGGGTTAGAAGAGACAAGTGAGGAAGTACTGGGGTAGAAGAGAACAGTGAGGAAGTACTGGGGTAGAAGAGAACAATTAGGAAGTACTGGGGTAGAAGAGAACAGTGAGGAAGTACTGGGGTAGAAGAGAAAAGTGAGGAAGTACTGGGTAGAAGAGTACAGCGAGGAAGTACTGTGGTAGAAGAGAACAATGAGGAAGTACTGGGGTAGAAGAGAACAGTGAGGAAGTACTGGGGTAGAAGAGAAAAGTGAGGAAGTACTGTGGCAGAAGAGAACAGTGAGAAAGTACTGGGGTAGAAGAGAACAGTGAGGAAGTACTGTGGTAGAAGAGAACAGTGAGAAAGTACTGGGGTAGAAGAGAACAATGAGGAAGTACTGTGGTAGAAGAGAACAGTGAGAAAGTACTGGGGTAGAAGAGAACAATGAGGAAGTACTGTGGTAGAAGAGAACAATGAGGAAGTACTGGGGTAGAAGAGAAAAGTGAGGGAGTACTGTGGTAGAAGAGAACAGTGAGGAAGTACTGTGGTAGAAGAGAACAGTGAGGAAGTACTGTGGTAGAAGAGAACAGTGAGGAAGTACTGGGGTAGAAGAGAACAGTGAGGAAGTACTGGGGTAGAAGAGAAAAGTGAGGAAGTACTGTGGTAGAAGAGAACAGTGAGGAAGTACTGTGGTAGAAGAGAACAGTGAGGAAGTACTGGGGCAGAAGAGAAAAGTGAGGAAGTACTGTGGTAGAAGAGAACAGTGAGGAAGTACTGTGGTAGAAGAGAACAATGAGGATGTACTGGGGTAGAAGAGAAAAGTGAGGAAGTACTGTGGCAGAAGAGAAAAGCGAGGAGGTACTGTGGTAGAAGAGAACAATGAGGAAGTACTGTGGTAGAAGAGAACAGTGAGGAAGTACTGTGGTAGAAGAGAACAATGAGGAAGTACTGTGGTAGAAGAGAACAGTGAGGAAGTACTGTGGCAGAAGAGAAAAGTGAGGAAGTACTGTTGTAGAAGAGAACAATGAGGAAGTACTGGGGTAAAAGAGAAAAGTGAGGAAGTACTGGGGCAGAAGAGAAAAGTGAGGAAGTACTGGAGCAGAAGAGAAAAGTGAGGAAGTACTGGGGCAGAAGAGAAAAGTGAGGAAGTACTGGGGCAAAAGAGAAAAGTGAGGAAGTACTGAGGTAGAAGAGAAAAGTGAGGAATTACTGTTGTAGAAGAGAACAGCGAGGAAGTACTATGGTAGAAGAGAACAATGAGTAAGTACTGGGGCAGAAGAGAAAAGTGAGTAAGTACTGGGGCAGAACAGAAAAGTGAGGAAGTACTGTGGTAGAAGAGAACAATGAGGAAGTACTGGGGTAGAAGAGAAAAGTGAGGAAGTACTGGGGTAGAAGAGAAAAGTGAGGAAGTACTGGGGCAGAAAAGAAAAGTGAGGAAGTACTGTGGTAGATGAGAAAAGTGAGGAAGTACTGGGGTAGAAGAGAAAAGTGAGGAAGTACTGGGGCAGAAGAGAAAAGTGAGGAAGTACTGGGGTAGAAGAGAAAAGTGAGGAAGTACTGGGGCAGAAGAGAAAAGTGAGGAAGTACTGGGGTAGAAGAGAAAAGTGAGGAAGTACTGGGGTAGAAGAGAACAGTGAGGAAGTACTGGGGTAGAAGAGAGCAGTGAGGAGGTACTGGGGTAGAAGAGAACAGTGAAGAAGTACTGGAGTAGAAGAGAACAGTGAGGAAGTACTGGGGTAGAAGAGAACAGTGAGGAAGTACTGGGGTAGAAGAGAACAGTGAGGAAGTACTGGGGTAGAAGAGAAGAGTGAGGAAGTACTGGGGTAGAAGAGAAAAGTGAGGAAGTACTGGGGTAGAAGAGAACAGTGAGGAAGTACTGGGGTAGAAGAGAAAAGTGAAGAAGTACTGGGGTAGAAGAGAACAGTGAGGAAGTACTGGGGTAGAAGAGAAAAGTGAGGAAGTATTGAGGTAGAAGAGAACAGTGAGGAAGTACTGGGGTAGAAGAGAACAGTGAGGAAGTACTGGAGTATAAGAGAACAGTGAGGAAGTACTGGGGTAGAAGAGAACAGTGAGGAAGTACTGGAGTAGAAGAGAACAGTGAGGAAGTACTGGAGTAGAAGAGAACAGTGAGGAAGTACTGGGGTAGAAGAGAACAGTGAGGAAGTACTGTGGTAGAAGAGAACAGTGAGGAAGTACTGGGGTAGAAGAGAACAGTGAGGAAGCACTGGGGTAAGAGAGAACAGTGAGGAGGTACTGGGGTAAGAGAGAACTGTGCAGAAGAGTGTGTGGAGTGACCACAGTGGTCAGGTCACACAAACTAGTCATGCATATCGACACTGCCGAACTATTAAGCAAGGGTCACATATACTGATCAATAACTACGGTCACACTGCATACATACTCTTACAAATTTAAGAAAGCTTTTGAAAAAAAAAATATTTATCCATTAATGAATAGTTTGGGAAATGCAAATATGAAAGGAATTGAAAGTCAAACTTTTATATAAGATTAAAAATTTTCTGTTTGAGAAGATATGAGCACTTACAACGCGGGGGAAAAAATCCCTCGTGGGAGATGTGACCAGTGGGGTGCCCCAAGGATATGTACTAGTGTAAATGACTTACCAGAAAGAAGGAAAAATGAAACACTCTGAATATATTTACTGGTGATTTGAAAATCTTGTGCAAAATAACCAATGAATATTATGAGCGATGTTTCTAAAGGATAACCTCAACTTACGCAACATATGGGAATTTTCATTGAAGAAAGGGTGTAAAAAGAGGAGGAGTTTGAGGTAATCAGTCCCTCAGCCTGGAGTCGATGTGTTCAGTCCATCACTCATGTAGAAAGTACAGCATAGGGCCGTAGACGTGGCTTATATACTGCACTCAGGTGAGTGGAAGCAGGAGGAGGCGGGATCACAGTGTGACCATCCATTATTGTAAATGATGGACTGAACACATCGATTCCAGGCTGAGGGACTGATTACCTCAAACTCCTCCTCTTCTTACACCTTTCTGCTTTGTATTTGGCTGATGAAGCCACTGTGTGGCGAAACGTTTCCACAATAAAGATACCCAAGTCGGTTCTCTGAACTATTTATCTACAAAATATAGAGAGTATCAAACATAAAAGAATATTGAAAATAAATCACGTAAAATAAATTGTATGAAACACGTATGTTACACAGGTGAACTATAATGTAGCTGTCATGTACCTGCGGAAATATTAAAAAAAAAAAAAACTCTTTACAACGTATTTCAGAGCAAAACTGAAATATCCAGTGATTGTTTGGTGTCCACACCTTAAAAAATTGTGAATAATTTGGAAAAGGTCAAAATAAACTTACGAAATGGCTGTTAGAGTCCCTCCCCCCCCCAAAAAAAAGCATTAGTTCTAGTGAAGGGCTGAGAGTACTCAAGACGCCCACCCCGGCTGATCGCAGGAGAAAAATGTATGTGATAGCCATAGGTATGGTCAGGTATGGTCGGAAAATGGTATGAAATAATAGATAAGGAAGATTTTTTAAGAGCTTGAAGAAATATATTAGAAGAATTGAGGAGGAGGAGGAGGCAGCAAGTGCAGCCATCACGGGGAATTATACGATGAAACAACTGCTGAAGTCGAGACACCATGATGAACGCTGTTATGAGGCTACATACACATACTGATAGATATTTACAAAATGAAAAATACACACACACACACACACACACACACACACACACACACACACACACACACACACACACACACACACACACACACACACACACACACACACACACACACACACACACACACACACACACACACACACACACACACACACACACACACACACACACACACACAAACACTGAGTATCGACCCCTGCAACCACAGTTAGGTGAGTACAGTTAGGCGAGTACTTATAAACGACAACCAGCACGGATTCAGGGAAGGAAAGTCTGTTTCACAAACCTACTTGAGTTTTATGACAAGGTAACGGAAGTAAGACACGAGAGAGAGGGACAAGTAGATTGCATTTTCTTGGCCTGCAAGAAGACCTTCGACACAGTTCCTCACAAGAGACTAGTAGAAAAGCTTTAGGACTAGGCACACATAACAGGAAGGGCAATGTAATGGATCAGGGAGTACCTGACATGGAGGCAAAAACAAGTCATGGTACGTGATGAGGTGTCAAAATGGGCACATGTGACGAACGGGGTTCCGTAGGGGTCAGTCCTAGGACCAGTGTTGTTTTTGGTATATGTGAATAACATGATGGAAGGAATAAACTCAGAAGTGTCTCTGAAGAAGTGTCTCTGGAGAATTAAATCGGATGAGGATCAGGTTGCAAGCCTGGTCCAGCAACTGTCTCCTTGAATTTAATCCTCCAAATGCAAAGTCATGAAGATCGGGGAAGGGCAAAGAAGACTACAGACAAAGTACAGGCTAAGTGGCCAAAGACTACAAACTTCCCTCAAGGAAAAGGATCTTGGGGTGAGTATAATACCGAACACATCTCCTGAGACGAACATCAACCAGATAACTGCTGCAGCATATGGGCGCCTGGCAAACCTGAGAATAATGTTCCGATACCTCAGTGTACGTCAGTCCCATACTGGAGTATGCAGCACCAGTTTGGAACCCACACCTGGTCAAATACGTCAAGAAATTAGAGAAAGTGCAAAGGTTTGCAACATGACTAGTTCCAGAGCTAAGGGAAATGGCCTACAAAGAAAGGTTAAGGGAAATCGGACTGACGACACTGGAGGACAGAAGGGTTAGGGGAGACATGATAACGACATACAAAAGACTGCGAGGAACTGAAAAAGCGGACAGAGATAGGAAGTTCCAGAGATGGGGCACAGAAACAATAGGTCATACTTGGAAGTTGAGGACTCGGATGAGTCAAAGAGATGTTAGGGAGTATTTCTTTAGTCAGAGTTGTCAGGAAGTGGAATAGTCTGGCAAGTGAAGTAGTGGAGGCAGGAACCATACAAAGTATTAAGATGAGGTATGATGAAGCTCATGGAGCAGGGAGAGAGAGGACCTAGTAGCGATCAGTGAAGAGGCGGGGGCCAGGAACTATGAATTGACCTCTGCAACCACAAATAGGTGATGTGAGTGCAAATAGGTGAGTACACACACACACACACACACACACACACACACACACACACACACACACACACACACACACACACATATATATATATATATATATATATATATATATATATATATATATATATATGTCGTGCCGAATAGGCAGAACTTGTACAAGCACATATATACACACCCCTCTGGGTTTTCTTCTATTTTCTTTCTAGTTCTTATTCTTTTTTATTTCCTCTTATCTCCATGGGTAAGTGGAACAGAATTCTTCCTCCGTAAGCCATGCGTGTTGTAAGAGGCGACTAAAATGCCGGGAGCAAGAGGCTAGTAACCCCTTCTCCTGTATATATTACTAAATGTAAAAGGAGAAACTTTCGTTTTTTCTTTTGGGCCACCCTGCCTCGGTGGGATACGGCCGGTGTGTTGAAAGAAAGATATATATATATATACATATATATATATATACATATATATATACATATATATATATATATACATATATATATATATACATATATATATACATATATATATATATATATATATATAATAAGATCACAGTAAACAGGTGATTTCAAAATATGCAAAACAACCACTCTGAAAGAATAGAGAAATTCCAAGCGCTTTCGTGACTACTCACATTATCAAGGAACCTAATCTAACCTAACCTAACCTAACCTAACCTAACCTAACCTAAATAATGCAATTGATAAATCTTTTAAAGTTGCTAGGAACACTTTTTATAATCCAAAAAAGGGCAACCAGCCTTATTCAACTAAAAATATGTTGGTTCTCCCTTACCATGAAAACTTGGTTGATATGCCTTCTCTTCTTAAGACTTTTAATATTAAAGTTGTATTCAAAAATCTTGATACAGTAAAAAAACTTTTGATTAAGAATTCCCCCCAAAATGCTGATGTATGTGTCTATAAGAATCCTTGTAAAATTTGCGATAAAGTTTATTACGGTCAAACTGGTAAAAATCTCGAACTAAGATTAAAACAACATAAATATAGCATTAGAACTGGACAAGATTCCAATGCTCTATTTATTCATGTAAGAGATTTTAACCATCCAATTGATTTCCAAAAAGTTGAGAAAGTAGTATCAAGCAAGTCCATGGTCGACAGGAATATAATTGAATCTTGTTTCATAAAAAGCAGTTTTGACAATAATATGAATATTTCCTTTGGTTTATATAAATTAGATCCATTTATAATTAATAGAATTTGGGAAGAATTTAATAATACACTGGACAAATAAATAGCTTGGGGGTGAGTTTTGCAAAGGACCTATCCAAGTTGGCTCGCCGCGCGTCACGTGTTTAACCGTTGTGGGATCTGATAGTGAGGTGCTGGCCGACCCCTTATATAGCTTCCTTGGATGCTTCACTTTCATAGTTCCTTGATAATGTGAGTAGTCACGACAGCGCTTGGAATTTCTCTATTCTTTCAGAGTGGTTGTTTTGCATATATATATATATATATATATATATATATATATATATATATATATATATATATATATATATATATATATATATATATATATATATATATATAAATATATATATATATATATATATATATATATATATATATATATATATATAAATATATATATATATATATATATATATATATATATATATATATATATATATATATATATATATATATATATATATATATATATATATATATATATAAACACACAAAGTATACAGTTTTAATAGTTAAGATCGGGCTCTGGAGGCTAAACACAACTAGTTAAGCACAGCACGAGTAACAATCAACAGTGATCTCAACTCCTCCTCTCCACACTCTGCAGCAGTTCAATACCACAAAGTCTGTGATTAAAAAAAAAGGCAGAACAATTCAGCTGTGTTATCATGTCCTCTAACAACAAATAACAGCTCAGTTATGGTAATAGTTTGGTACTCTTGCTGCGACTGATGAGTAATTTTGTGCTCGAAGTGCCTTGTCAAACTGTTGAACTCCTCAGCATTTATAAATCTTTGTTGTTTTAGCTGCTAACAACCTCACCACCATAACAACCACTACCCTCTACACCGACCCTCTCTCTCCACTACTTACACCGCACCTGCCACCACTAACACTGGCACAGTCTTGACCTAGCCTGGTTACTCATGCTTGCTCTCAGCAGCCAGTTCAAGCACTGCAGATATTACTAGCGCCTTGTCCTTTTCCAGTGCCTGTCAAGTACACTAAAAATCTTTAGTGCTACCATTATTGTGACTTTTTGTTGCATCTTTGTTGGCAGATGATGTGAATCTAATAAGAATAAAAACAAGAAAGAGCAAGTATAGGCTACAGATGGACCTGGACAAGCTGCAACATTGATCTGACAAGTTTTAAAAATAGTGGAACGGCTAAAAAAGGAACAGAAACTAAGTATTGTATAAGCTCGGGGAACACAGGCAGCAGACCTCACGCAAGGATAAGGACCTCGGGGTGAGCATCGCACCGAGCATGTCCCGTAGGCACACGTCAGTGGAATAACCTCCACAACAAATGTGAGTTTGGTAACTCTAAGATTAACTTGCAGGAATCTCGGCAAGGAATGATTCACGATATTACTGCATATGCGAAACATGTGAGGCCCAGCTTAGAGAATGCAGCACCAATATGGAACCCGCACTTGAGCAAGCATGTCAAGAAACTGGTTTGCAACGAGACTATTCCCAGAGTTAAGGGGTACGCGTACGAAGAAATACTGAAGGAAGTATAATCTATTACAGAAGACAGAAATACCACGGAAAACAATATAATGGCGCTCAAAGTGCTGAAATGAACAGGGAAAACTATTCGAGAGGCGGGAAACAGGTACACGAGGGCACATTTGGGAGCTAAAGAAACAGATGAGTCAAAAGAGATCTTAGGGCATATTTCTTTAGCTTAAGAGAGGGAAAGAAGTGGAATGACCTAAATAACGAATTGGTATAAACACTACTTATACTCTAACTTATACTCTAGCTCAAGTTAGAGTATGTAGGAAAGAAGGAAATTATTTCCCAGTAAAAGTAGGCCGTAGACAAGGATGTGTGATGTCACCGTGGTTGTTTAATATATTTATAGATGGGGTTGTAAGAGAAGTAAATGCGAGGGTCTTGGCAAGAGGCGTGGAGTTAAAAGATAAAGAATCACACATAAAGTGGGAATTGTCACAGTTGTTCTTTGCTGATGACACTGTGCTCTTGGGAGATTCTGAAGAGAAGTTGCAGAGATTGGTGGATGAATTTGGTAGGGTGTGCAAAAGAAGAAAATTAAAAGTGAATACAGGAAAGAGTAAGGTTATGAGGATAACAAAAAGATTAGGTGATGAAAGATTGGATATCAGATTGGAGGGAGAGAGTATGGAGGAGGTGAATGTGTTCAGATATTTGGGAGTGGACGTGTCAGCGGATGGGTCTATGAAAGATGAGGTGAATCATAGAATTGATGAGGGGAAAAGGGTGAGTGGTGCACTTAGGAGTCTGTGGAGACAAAGAACTTTGTCCTTGGAGGCAAAGAGGGGAATGTATGAGAGTATAGTTTTATCAACGCTCTTTTATGGGTGTGAAGCATGGGTGATGAATGTTGCAGCGAGGAGAAGGCTGGAGGCAGTGGAGATGTCATGTCTGAGGGCAATGTGTGGTGTGAATATAATGCAGAGAATTCGTAGTTTGGAAGTTAGGAGGAGGTGCGGGATTACCAAAACTGTTGTCCAGAGGGCTGAGGAAGGGTTGTTGAGGTGGTTCAGACATGTAGAGAGAATGGAGCGAAACAGAGTGACTTCAAGAGTGTATCAGGCTGTAGTGGAAGGAAGGCGGGGTAGGGGTCGGCCTAGGAAAGGTTGGATGGAGGGGATAAGGGAGGTTTTGTGTGCGAGGGGCTTGGACTTCCAGCAGGCATACGTGAGCGAGTTTGATAGGAGTGAATGGAGACAAATGGTTTTTAATACTTGACGTGCTGTTGGAGTGTGAGTAAAGTAACATTTATGAAGGGGTTTAGGGAAACCGGCAGGCCGGACTTGAGTCCTGAAGATGGGAAGTACAGTGCCTGCGCTCTGAAGGAGGGATGTTAATGTTGCAGTTTAAAAACTGTAGTGTAAAGCACCCTTCTGGCAAGACAGTGATGGAGTGAATGATGGTGAAAGTTTTTCTTTTTCGGGCCACCCTGCCTTGGTGGGAATCGGCCAGTGTGATAATAATTAAAATTAAAAAAAAAAATACTACTTATACACAGCTTCATGAATAGATATGATGAGTCTCAAGAAGCTAAGTGACAGTTTTAATAGCCAGTTTAAGAGAAAAGACCGGGAGCTGAGACTCGACCTCTGTGACCACAACGAGATGAGTGCAAATAGGTGAGCACACACACACACACACACAAACACACACACACACACACACACACACACACACACACACACACACACAAACACACACACACACACACACACACACACACACACACACACACACACACACATACACACACACACACACACACACACACACACACACACACACACATACACACACACACACACACACACACACACACACACACACACACATACACACACACACACACACACACACACACACATACACACACACACACACACACACACACACACACACACACACACACACACACACATACACACACACACACACACACACACACACACACACATACACACACACACACACACACACACACACACACATACACACACACACACACACACACACACACATACACACACACACACACACACACACATACACACACACACACACACACACACACACACACACACACATACACACACACACACACACACACACACACACACACACACACACACACACACACACACACACACACACACACACACACACACACACACACACACACACACACACACACACACACACACACATACACACACACACACACACACACATACACACACATACACACACACACACACACACACACACACACACACACACACACACACACACACATACACACACATACACACACACACACACACACACATACACACACATACACACACACACACACACACACACACACACACACACACACACACACACACACACACACACACACACACATACACACACACACACATACACACACACACACACACACACACACACACACACACACACACAAAAACACACACACACACACACACACACACACATACACACACACACACACACACACACACACATACACACACACACACACACACACACACACACATACACACACACACACACACACACACACACACACACACACACATACACACACACACACACACACACACACACACACACACAAACACACACACACATATACACACACACACACACACACATACACACACACACACACACACACACACACACACACACACACACACACACACACACTGATCTGCTTACTTCCTTGCCTTTGTGTTTCTCGGCTAAGCAATTTTGAGTCTCAGTTACCCAGCACAGCGACAAAAAGATATCGCAAAGGCGACACTATCATCCGTCCGTCTGACGGATGAGAGTGTCGGAGGCGGGGGCGGCGTTCCCTCCATCCGTCTGTCTGACGGATGCTACTTCAGCTACTCTTGGATGTCCTCATCTCCACGCACCTCTTGTCCATCCACGAGACAACATATACGATCTCTATCTTTCAGTTCACACACACATCTATTCTCACTCATTTATTATCTCAATGAAAACATTTTACTGGACAAATGTTTCCTGAAGACACTGATATTAATACGCAGAACACCCCGTGGGATGTTAAGACGTCGGGCACAGAACACCCCGTGGGATGTGGAGACGTCGACCACAGAACGCCCCGTGGGACGTAAGAGACGTGAAGACGTCGGACACAGAACACCCCGTTGGACGTGAAGAGGAGGAGGGAGAGGAAGTTGTACACGAAGAACAAGAGAGCTGTGTGAGATAACAGGGGGAGGCGGGATGGCGTCCGGGGGAGGGGGGAAGGATGAAGAGAAGAGCTCCCTGGGGTTAAAAAAAAAGGGAAAAATATTATCAACTTTAACTGCGAGGAGACGGTGGTGTCATGCCTGGCTGCCGTGGCAATTGACACGTCGCGCGAGAGTGACAGACACACACCGTCAAGGTGAGCTGCTGCTGCCCCCCTCCCTCCTTCCCTTACCTCCCTCCCCGTGAAAACTTTACTTCGAGGAGGTATCCGGCAATACCAAAACGGGAGACAGTCTTTGAATTTTATTTTTTTTCCTCCGATCTCTGGGGCACGTTTACAATTTTTATTTTTCTTCTTCTTTTCTTCTTCCCCCCTCTCTCCTCCTCCTTCTCCTCTTCTTCTTCATTTTCCTCTCCCCCACCCACCGAACTACCACCACTACCACCCCACTATTTCAGCTTGCAATACCAAAACAGGAGATGCCTTTAGGATCTTTTTTTTTTTTTTTTTTTTTGCTGTTGTTGTTGTTTCGATCTCCGGGACACGTCGAGGTTTTCTTTGGGAGCTTCGTGTCTTCCCTCAGTTCTCCAGCCACGGGAAACAAAAACTGCTACAAGTAAAAGCTTTGTTTTCTTCAGTGAGGTCTATGGCCCTGGGAGGACTACAGCAGCCTGGGCACCTATGTAACTTCATCTCTGTAGCCTGTTTAACCGCACATCTGTAGCCTGTGTAACTTCAACGTCTGCAGCAGACACGATGGTTCCCTTGACGTCACATACTTAGTGTTAGGTGCCACTGATGGTGCTATCAGTTTTGTTAGGCCTCGCGGGGTCTTAGAAAGTTGTGGCCAGAATTTTGAGAATTTAAATTCTGCTCTGTTGAGAACTTGGCAGGTGGTCACACAGGCTACAGCTGCTGAGGAGAACTTGGCAGGTGGTCACACAGACTACAGCTGCTGAGGATGAAGAAGAGACACACGCGTAGCAGATGAGCTTCATTAATTACAATTCTTGAAGAACTGATGTGTGACCAACGGATTTTTGAGATTAGTTCAGGGAATATTTAACGAGAATCAGGTGAACCGAGGGAACAATAGTAGTAGCAGCAGCAGTAGTAAAAGTAGTGTAAAAAATAGTGGCGGTGATAGTAATAATGATGATGGTGGTAGCAGTGGTAACAGTGATGGAGGTGTCGGCTGTAAAGAAAAAATGCAACCTTCTCTCTAGGTAGGTATTTTTTTGCAGGATGTATTGGGACTGTTATATTTTGTTCTCTCTATTTTTTTAATGGCAGGATTGTGCTCCTTTGACGGTGCCTTCTCGTGTATCAGTTCCTACCTCCCTCGTCCGTCTTGGAATCCCAGAGTCTCTGCTCTTCTTTCCTTCTCTTGGTTCTAATCTTCACTTCCTGACTAGGACGAGTGAAGGACCACTTACAGACTCTCTCACGAAGGGGGTGATCGCGGTAGTTATCTAGAAGACTGGATTCAGGAAAGGAAGAGTGACTTACGCAGATGAGCTACTGAAAGATGATGACTGGAAGGGTACAAGTCTTGGTAGATGATACTGATACATTGGTTTAAGAGGCCACGTAAGTAAACACTAAAACATATTTATTAGACAACGCTTGGGTCCTGGGACCATGATTACGGTCCCAGGACAGAAACGTTTTCATATAAAAATGTCCTAGTGTTTGATCACGTGTGTTTTTAAACTGATGACTGGAAGACCTAGTTAATGTAGTGTGTGAAACTTGGCTTGGTGTGTGTTCAGTCTAGTAACTGTGCAGAGAACGGAAGTTCAGCTGGTATGGAAGTCAGCGTGAGTGTCAGCAGCTGATGTGGAAGTCAGCGGGAGCGTCAGCAGCTCATGTGGAAGTCAGCGGGAGCGTCAGCAGCTGGTGTGGAGGGCAGCGTGAGCGTCAGGTGCTTGTGTGGAAGTCAGTGTGAGCGTCAGCAGCTGGTGTGGAAGTCAGCGTGAGCGTCAGCAGCTGGTGTGGAAGTCAGTGTGAGCGTCAGCAGCTGTTGTGGAAGTCAGTGTGAGCGTCAGCAGCAGGTGTGGAAGTCAGTGTGAGCTTCAGCAGCTGGTGTGGAAGTCAGTGTGAGCGTCAGCAGCTGGTGTGGAAGTCAGTGTGAGAGTCAGCAGCTGGTGTGGAGGTCAGTGTGAGCGTCAGCAGCTGGTGTGGAAGTCAGTGTGAGCGTCAGCAGCTGTTGTGGAAGTCTCTGTGAGCATCAGCAGCTGGTGTGAAAGTCAGTGTGAGCGTCAGCAGCAGGTGTGGAAGTCAGTGTGAGCGTCAGCAGCTGGTGTGTAGGTCAGTGTGAGCGTCAGCAGCTGGTGTGGAAGTCAGTGTGAGGGTCAGCAGCTGGTGTGGAAGTCAGTGTGAGGGTCAGCAGCTGGTGTGGAAATCAATGTGAGCGTCAGCAGCTGGTGTGGAAGTCAGTGTGAGCGTCAGCAGCTAGTGTGGAAGTCAGTGTGAGCGTCAGCAGCTGGTGTGGTAGTCAGTGTGAGGGTCAGCAGCTGGTGTGGTAGTCAGTGTGAGGGTCAGCAGCTGGTGTGGAAGTCAGTGTGAGGGTCAGCAGCTGGTGTGGAAGTCAATGTGAGCGTCAGCAGCTGGTGTGGAAGTCAGTGTGAGCGTCAGCAGCTGGTGTAGAAGTCAGTGTGAGCGTCAGCAGCTGTTGTGGAAGTCAGTGTGAGCGTCAGCAGTTGGTGTGGAAGTCAGTGTGAGCGTCAGCAGATGGTGTGGAGGTCAATGTCAGCGTCAGCAGCTGGTGTGGTAGTCAGTGTGAGCGTCAGCAGCTGGTGTGGAAGTCAGTGTGAGCGTCAGCAGCTGGTGTGGAAGTCAGTGTGAGCGTCAGCAGCTGTTGTGGAAGTCAGTGTGAGCGTCAGCACCTGGTATGTAAGTCAGTGTGAGCGTCAGCAGCTGGTGTGGAAGTCAGTGTGAGCGTCAGCAGCAGGTGTGGAAGTCAGTGTGAGCGTCAGCAGCTGGTGTGCAAGTCAGTGTGAGCGTCAGCAGCTGGTGCGGAAGTCAGTGTGAGCATCAGCAGCTGTTGTGGAAGTCAGTGTGAGCGTCAGCAGCTGGTGTGGAGGTCAGTGTGAGCGTCAGCAGCTGTTGTGGAAGTAACTGTGAGCATCACCAGCTGGTGTGAAAGTCAGTGTGAGCGTCAGCAGCTGGTGCGGAAGTCAGTGTGAGCGTCAGCAGCTGGTGTGTAGGTCAGTGTGAGCGTCAGCAGCTGGTGTGGAAGTCAGTGTGAGCGTCAGCAGCTGGTGTGGAAGTCAGTGTGAGCGTCAGCAGCTGGTGTAGAAGTCAGTGTGAGCGTCAGCAGCTGGTGGGGAAGTCAGTGTGAGCGTCAGCAGCTGGTGTGGAAGTCAGTGTGAGCGTCAGCAGCTGGTGTGGAGGTCAGTGTGAGCGTCAGCAGCTGGTGTGGTAGTCAGTGTGAGCGTCAGCAGCTGGTGTGGAAGTCAGTGTGAGCGTCAGCAGCTGGTGTGGAAGTCAGTGTGAGCGTCAGCAGCTGTTGTGGAAGTCAGTGTGAGCGTCAGCAGCTGGTGTGGAAGTCAGTGTGAGCGTCAGCAGCTGGTGTGGAGGTCAGTGTGAGCGTCAGCAGCTGGTGTGGAAGTCAGTGTGAGCGTCAGCAGCTGGTGTGGAGGGCAGCGTGAGCGTCAGCAGCTGTTGTGGAAGTCAGTGTGAGCGTCAGCAGCTGTTGTGGAAGTCAGTGTAAGCGTCAGCTGCTGGCGTGGAGGTCAGTGCGAGCGTCAGCAGCTGGTGTGGAGGTCAGTGTGAGCGTCAGCAGCTGGTGTGGAAGTCAGTGTGAGCGTCAGCAGCTGGTGTGGATGTCAGCGTGAGCGTCAGCAGCTGGTGTGGAAGTCAGTTTCAGCGTCAGCAGCTGGTGTGGAAGTTAGTGTGAGCGTCAGCAGCTGGTGTGAAAGTCAGTGTGAGAGTCAGCAGCTGGTGTGGAAGTCAGTGTGAGCGTCAGCAGCTGTTGTGGAAGTCAGTGTGAGCGTCAGTAGCTGGTGTGGAAGTCAGTGTGAGCTTCAGCAGCTGGTGTGAAAGTCAGTGTGAGCGTCAGCAGCTGGTGTGGAAGTCAGTGTGAGCGTCAGCAGCTGGTGTAGAAGTCAGTGTGAGCGTCAGCAGCTGGTGTGGAAATCAGTGTGAGCGTCAGCAGCTGTTGTGGAAGTCAGTGTGAGCGTCAAAAGCTGGTGTGGAAGTCAGTGTGAGCTTCAGCAGCTGGTGTGGAAGTCAGTGTGAGCGTCAGCAGCTGGTGTGGAAGTCAGTGTGAGCGTCAGCAGCTGGTGTAGAAGTCAGTGTGAGCGTCAGCAGCTGGTGTGGAAATCAGTGTGAGCGTCAGCAGCTGGTGTGAAAGTCAGTGCGAGCGTCAGCAGCTGGTGTGGAAGTCAGTGTGAGCGTCAGCAGCTGGTGTGGAAGTCAGTGTGAGCGTCAGCAGCTGTTGTGGAAGTCAGTGTGAGCGTCAGCACCTGGTGTGGAAGTCAGTGTGAGCGTCAGCAGCTGGTGTGGAAGTCAGTGTGAGCGTCAGCAGCTGTTGTGGAAGTCAGTGTGAGCCTCAGCAGCAGGTGTGGAAGTCAGTGTGAGCTTCAGCAGCTGGTGTGGAAGTCAGAGTGAGCGTCAGCAGCTGGTGTGGAAGTCAGTGTGAGCGTCAGCAGCTGGTGTGGTAGTCAGTGGGAGGGTCGGCAGCTGGTGTGGTAGTCAGTGTGAGGGTCAGCAGCTGGTGTGGAAGTCAGTGTGAGGGTCAGCAGCTGGTGTGGAAGTCAATGTGAGCGTCAGCAGCTGGTGTGGATATCAGTGTGAGCGTCAGCAGCTGGTGTGGAAGTCAGCGTGAGCGTCAGCAGCTGGTGTGGAGGTCAGCGTGAGCGTCAGCAGCTGGTGTGGAAGTCAGTGTGAGCGTCAGCAGCTGGTGTGGAAGTCAGTGTGAGCGTCAGCAGCTGGTGTGAAAGTCAGTGTGAGAGTCAGCAGCTGGTGTGGAAGTCAGTGTGAGCGTCAGCAGCTGGTGTGTAGGTCAGTGTGAGCGTCAGCAGCTGGTGTGGAAGTCAGTGTGAGGGTCAGCAGCTGGTGTGGAAGTCAGTGTGAGGGTCAGCAGCTGGTGTGGAAGTCAATGTGAGCGTCAGCAGCTGGTGTGGAAGTCAGTGTGAGCGTCAGCAGCTGGTGTGGAAGTCAGTGTGAGCGTCAGAAGCTGGTGTAGAAATCAGTGTGAGCGTCAGCAGCTGGTGTGGAAGTCAGTGTGAGCGTCAGCAGCTGGTGTGGTAGTCAGTGGGAGGGTCAGCAGCTGGTGTGGTAGTCAGTGTGAGGGTCAGCAGCTGGTGTGGAAGTCAGTGTGAGGGTCAGCAGCTGGTGTGGAAGTCAATGTGAGCGTCAGAAGCTGGTGTGGAAGTCAGTGTGAGCGTCAGCAGCTGGTGAAGAAGTCAGTGTGAGCGTCAGCATCTGTTGTGGAAGTCAGTGTGAGCGTCAGCAGCTGGTGTGGAAGTCAGTGTGAGCGTCAGCAGCTGTTGTGGAAGTCAGTGTGAGCGTCAGCACCTGGTATGGAAGTCAGTGTGAGGGTCAGCAGCTGGTGTGGAAGTCAGTGTGAGCGTCAGCAGCTGTTGTGGAAGTCAGTGTGAGCGTCAGCAGCAGGTGTGGAAGTCAGTGTGAGCGTCAGCAGCTGGTGTGGAAGTCAGTGTGAGCGTCAGCAGCTGGTGTGGAAGTCAGTGTGAGCATCAGCAGCTGTTGTGGAAGTCAGTGTGAGCGTCAGCAGCTGGTGTGGAGGTCAGTGTGAGCGTCAGCGGCTGGTGTGGAGGTCAGTGTGAGCGTCAGCAGCTGGTGTGGAAGTCAGTGTGAGCGTCAGCAGCTGTTGTGGAAGTCACTGTGAGCATCAGCAGCTGGTGTGAAAGTCAGTGTGAGGGTCAGCAGCTGGTGTGGAAGTCAGTGTGAGGGTCAGCAGCTGGTGTGGAAGTCAGTGTGAGCGTCAGCAGCTGGTGTGGAAGTCAGTATGAGCGTCAGCAGCATTTTGTGGAAGTCAGTGTGAGCGTCAGCAGCTGGTGTGGAAGTCAGTGTGAGCGTCAGCAGCTGGTGTGGAAGTCAGTGTGAGCGTCAGCAGCTTGTGTGAAAGTCAGTGTGAGCGTCAGCACCTGTTGTAGAAATCAGTGTGAGCGTCAGCAGCTGGTGTGGAGGTCAGTGTGAGCGTCAGCAGCTGTTGTGGAAGTCAGTGTGAGCGTCAGCAGCTGGTGTGGAAGTCAGTGTGAGCGTCAGCAGCATTTTGTGGAAGTCAGTGTGAGCGTCAGCAGCTGGTGTGGAAGTCAGTGTGAGCGTCAGCAGCTGGTGTGGAAGTCAGTGTGAGCGTCAGTAGCTGGTGTGGAAGTCAGTGTGAGCGTCAGCAGCTGGTGTGGAAGTCAGTGTGAGCGTCAGCAGCTGGTGTGGAAGTCAGTGTGAGCGTCAGCAGCTGGTGTGGAAGTCAGTGTGAGCGTCAGTAGCTGGTGTGGAAGTCAGCGTGAGCGTCAGCAGCTGGTGTGGAGGTCAGCGTGAGCGTCAGCAGCTGGTGTGGAAGTCAGTGTGAGCGTCAGCAGCTGGTGTGTAGGTCAGTGTGAGCGTCAGCAGCTGGTGTGGAAGTCAGTGTGAGCGTCAGCAGCTGTTGTGGAAGTCAGTGTGAGCGTCAGCAGCTGGTGTGGAAGTCAGTGTGAGCTTCAGCAGCTGGTGTGGAAGTCAGTGTGAGCGTCAGCAGCTGGTGTGGAAGTCAGTGTGAGCGTCAGCAGCTGGTGTGAAAGTCAGTGTGAGCGTCAGCACCTGTTGTAGAAATCAGTGTGAGCGTCAGCAGCTGGTGTGGAGGTCAGTGTGAGCGTCAGCAG
Organism: Cherax quadricarinatus; assembly: GCF_038502225.1. NCBI lineage: Eukaryota > Metazoa > Arthropoda > Malacostraca > Decapoda > Parastacidae > Cherax > Cherax quadricarinatus. Next base: position 16,241,354 of record NC_091312.1, read on the forward strand.
CTGTTGTGGAAGTCAGTGTGAGCGTCAGCAGCTGGTGTGGAAGTCAGTGTGAGCGTCAGCAGCATTTTGTGGAAGTCAGTGTGAGCGTCAGCAGCTGGTGTGGAAGTCAGTGTGAGCGTCAGCAGCTGGTGTGGAAGTCAGTGTGAGCGTCAGCAGCTGGTGTGGAAGTCAGTGTGAGCGTCAGCAGCTGGTGTGGAAGTCAGTGTGAGCGTCAGCAGCTGGTGTGGAAGTCAGTGTGAGCGTCAGCAGCTGGTGTGGAAGTCAGTGTGAGCGTCAGTAGCTGGTGTGGAAGTCAGCGTGAGCGTCAGCAGCTGGTGTGGAGGTCAGCGTGAGCGTCAGCAGCTGGTGTGGAAGTCAGTGTGAGCGTCAGCAGCTGGTGTGTAGGTCAGTGTGAGCGTCAGCAGCTGGTGTGGAAGTCAGTGTGAGCGTCAGCAGCTGTTGTGGAAGTCAGTGTGAGCGTCAGCAGCTGGTGTGGAAGTCAGTGTGAGCTTCAGCAGCTGGTGTGGAAGTCAGTGTGAGCGTCAGCAGCTGGTGTGGAAGTCAGTGTGAGCGTCAGCAGCTGGTGTAGAAGTCAGTGTGAGCGTCAGCAGCTGGTGTGGAAGTCAGTGTGAGCGTCAGCAGCTGGTGTGAAAGTCAGTGTGAGCGTCAGCAGCTGGTGTGGAAGTCAGTGTGAGCGTCAGCAGCTGGTGTGGAAGTCAGTGTGAGCGTCAGCAGCTGTTGTGGAAGTCAGTGTGAGCGTCAGCACCTGGTGTGGAAGTCAGTGTGAGCGTCAGCAGCTGGTGTGGAAGTCAGTGTGAGCGTCAGCAGCTGTTGTGGAAGTCAGTGTGAGCGTCAGCAGCAGGTGTGGAAGTCAGTGTGAGCTTCAGCAGCTGGTGTGGAAGTCAGTGTGAGCGTCAGCAGCTGGTGTGGAAGTCAGTGTGAGAGTCAGCAGCTGGTGTGGAGGTCAGTGTGAGCGTCAGCAGCTGGTGTGGAAGTCAGTGTGAGCGTCAGCAGCTGTTGTGGAAGTCTCTGTGAGCATCAGCAGCTGGTGTGAAAGTCAATGTGAGCGTCAGCAGCAGGTGTGGAAGTCAGTGTGAGCGTCAGCAGCTGGTGTGTAGGTC
>NC_091312.1:16247453-16269690 GCF_038502225.1 Cherax quadricarinatus
TTCTTTTATCTATCTCTGCCTGATTATCTGTCTACTCTCTTACCGGCATGAAGAATAATTTATCAGTCTATCTGACTATTAACATATCAGTCTATCTATCAGTCTTGACTGATAGGGGTATGAACACGTTTTCTTTAATGATGATTGCAAGAAAAGTTGTCTTCTTGAGTAGGCAGCCGTTTACTGAAGGTCAAAATTTGACCCTAAAGCTAAACGAGACGATTGCATGACCTATGACCCTTCAAGGGGGGTGCCGTGATGCCGGTGGTTGCATGATTGCTTCCCCACTCCACAGGCACTGTATAACTATGACATGTACTGAGTGAAACTGACGAGTATTTCTGAGCATTTGAAACTAATTCAGCTCTCTGTCTGGGGGTTTACGTTTTGTATTCGTATTCCTGCATGTCGTCTTAGCCAGCTTTATGCACGGATGGTCACTGCTTGCCAGGATGCGTGAACCATCCTGGTACCGGGTGGCTAACTGGGCGTTTGTGTTGTCTGATGTCTCCAAGGGAGGGTGGAAGGCCTGGGTGGAGTTACCTCTCATATAGGAACAGTCCAATCCATCAGACTCTCACGTGCCTCGTGACAAATTATTCGACAGCCCTAAGTCGGATAAACCATCAAACTTTAAATTCGCATAAACCAACAAACCTTAAAACCGCAGGTGGAGCTTGAGCCCATAACAGGTGAGCTTCAGAACCCATGACAAGCGAACTTCAGAACTTATGACAGGTGAGCTTCAGAACTCATGACAAGCAAACTTCAGAACTTATGACAGATGAGCTTCACAACTCATGACAATCGAACTTCAGAACTTATAACAGGTGAGCTTCAGAATCCATGACAAGCGAGCTTCAAAATCCATGACAGGCGAGCTTCATAACTCATGACAAGCGAACTTCAAAATCCATGACAAGCGAACTTCAAAATCCATGACAGGCGAGCTTCAGAACCCATGACAAACGAGCTTCAGAACCCATGACAAACGAGCTTTAGAACCCATGACAAACGAGCTTCAGAACCCATGACAAACAAGCTTCAGAACCCATGAAAAACGAGCTTCAGAGCCCATAACAAGCGAATTTCAAAATCCATGACAAGCGAATTTCAAAATCCATGACAAGCGAGCTTCAAAATCTATGACAGGCGAGCTTCAGAACCCATGACAAGCGAACTTCAAAATCCATGACAAGCGAATTTCAAAATCCATGACAAGCGAACTTCAGAACTAATTATAGGCGAGCTTCAGAACCCATGACAAGCGAATTTCAGAGCTCATGATAAACGAGCTTCAGAACCCATGACAAGAGAACTTCAGAACCCATGACAATCGAGCTTCAGAACCCATGAAAAGCGAGCTTCAGAACCCATGACAAGCGAGCTTCAGAACCCATGACAAGAGAACTTCAGAACCTATGACAAGCGAACTTCAGAACTCATGAGAAGCGAGCTTCAGAACCCATGACAAGCGAGCTTCAGAACCCATGACAAGCGAGCTTCAAAACCCGTGACAAGAGAACTTCAGAACCCATGACAAGCGAGCTTCAGAACCCATGACAAGAGAACTTCAGAACCCATGACAAGCGAACTTCAGAACCCATGACAAGCGAGCTTCAGAGCCCATGACAAGCGAACTTCAGAACCCATGACAAGCGAACTTCAAAACTCATGACAGGCGAACTTCAGAACCCATGACAGGCGAACTTCAGAACCCATGACAGGCAAACTTCAGAATCCATGACAGGCGAACTTCAGAACCCATGACAGGCGAACTTTAGAACCCATGACAGGCGAACTTCAGAACCCATGACAAGAGAACTTCAGAACCCATGACAAGCGAACTTCAGAACCCCTGAAGAGAGAACTTCAGAACCCATGACAAGCGAGCTTCAGAACCCATGACAATCAAACTTCAGAACCCATGAGAAGCGAACTTCAGAACCCATGACAAGCGAGCTTCAGAACCCATGACAAGCGAGCTTCAGAACCCATGACAAGCGAGCTTCAGAACCCACGACAAGCGAACTTCAGAACCCATGACAGGCAAACTTCAGAACCCATGACAAGCGAACTTCAGAACCCATGGCAAGCGAGCTTCAGAACCCATGACAGGCGAGCTTCAGAACCCATTACAAGCGAGCTTCAGAACCCATGACAGGCGAGTTTCAGAACCCATGATAAGCGAGCTTCAGAACCCATGACAGGCGAGCTTCAGAACCCATGACAAGCGAGCTTCAGAACCCATGACAAGCGAACTTCAGAACCCATGACAGGCAAACTTCAGAACCCATGACAAGCAAACTTCAGAACCCATGACAGGCGAGCTTCAGAACCCATGGCAAGCGAGCTTCAGAACCCATGACAAGCGAACTTCAGAACCCATGACAGGCAAACTTCAGAACCCATGACAAGCAAACTTCAGAACCCATGACAAGCGAACTTCAGAACCCATGACAGGCGAACTTCAGAACCCATGACAGGCGAACTTTAGAACCCATGACAGGCGAACTTCAGAACCCATGACAAGAGAACTTCAGAACCTATGACAAGCGAACTTCAGAACCCCTGAAGAGAGAACTTCAGAACCCATGACAAGCGAGCTTCAGAACCCATGACAATCAAACTTCAGAACCCATGAGAAGCGAACTTCAGAACCCATGACAAGCGAGCTTCAGAACCCATGACAAGCGAGCTTCAGAACCCATGACAAGCGAGCTTCAGAACCCACGAGAAGCGAACTTCAGAACCCATGACAGGCGAACTTCAGAACCCATGGCAAGCGAGCTTCAGAACCCATGACAGGCGAGCTTCAGAACCCATTACAAGCGAGCTTCAGAACCCTTAACAGGCGAGTTTCAGAACCCATGATAAGCGAGCTTCAGAACCCATGACAGGCGAGCTTCAGAACCCATGACAAGCGAGCTTCAGAACCCATGACAAGCGAACTTCAGAACCCATGACAGGCAAACTTCAGAACCCATGACAAGCAAACTTCAGAACCCATGACAGGCGAGCTTCAGAACCCATGGCAAGCGAGCTTCAGAACCCATGACAAGCGAACTTCAGAACCCATGACAGGCAAACTTCAGAACCCATGACAAGCAAACTTCAGAACCCATGACAAGCGAGCTTCAGAACCCATGACAAGCGAGCTTCAGAACCCATGACAAGCGAACTTCAGAACCCATGACAGGCGAACTTCAGAACCCATGACAAGCGAGCTTCAGAACCCATGACAAGCGAATTTCAGAACCCATGACAGGCGAGCTTCAGAACCCATGACAGGCAAGCTTCAGAACCCATGACAAGCGAATTTCAGAACCCATGACTGGCGAGCTTCAGAACCCATGACAAGCGAGCTTCAGAACCCATGACAGGCGAGTTTCAGAACCCATGACAAGCGAGCTTCACAACCCATGACAGGCGAGCTTCAGAACCCATGACAGGCGAGCTTCAGGATTTGATTACCACTGGGCTCGAGTTTTTCCCGTTCTGTGTGTACCTGGAGTTTACCTGTAGAGGGCTTCGGAGGTCAACACTCCCCCATCCCCTCCCCCGGCAAGTCTGACGAAATATAAAATATGTCGAAATACCCCCCCATGCCCTCCCCCCCAGAAAAATATTAACACAATGTTCTTCTAGCGGGGACTGAGGAAAAGAGATGGGAGGTGGAGGTGACTGTTGTTCCGAAATGATGAATAGGAATTAATGATTCTTTCTTCACGGATATGCAACGTAGCGCTAATTTCAGTTGACAGTGCACATATGGCACTTTTTCACCCTGAAGTGAGAGGAAGTGACACATAAATTTATACTAATCTGGGGTAAAATATATATTTATAAGACACTGTGAGGACCCACGGAAGGAGGCGAAAACTGGAATCAGAAAGTTGTGTGAAAAATGAACTGCGGAAGAAACTCAACGGCAGATAACAGGAGAGTTAAAAATTGGTCACCTCCTGCTGAGGAGGAAGCAATATAACAGTGCAAAATAGAGAATATAATTCAGAGTGCCTGGCGAGGATCACTCACAAGTATTCCTCAGTTTGGAATTGGAAAGCAAATGATGTTTCTCTTCGTCATTGGTTCTTATCAAGCCACGAATGAGGAAGAAAGCGAGATTTAAAAGCTGGATCAGACCAGATGGCTATGATCTGACAGGCAAGGTCAGGTCAAGTCACTGGTGTTGTTGAAAATGATATAAAATACCGACAAGCTGATCATTAAGACACATGTGCAACAGTTGGGTATCTGTATTGATGAAACGTTCCGCCTACACAGTAGGCTTCTTAAGTCATACGCAAAGGGAGCAGTAGTAATGAAATGAAGATAATGCAATCAGTCTATCGACCTTGAAGGAGAAGTATTTGAGGAGGTCAGTATTTGAGATGTCTTCATCTTCAAGTTATTGGTGTTTTTAGCGACCTGAGTCTTCAAAACACCTCTGGCTTCATCTGACCTTATGTAGCTGTGTCTTCACCTTCCTCTGCCTCGCCTCAACTCTGACTTTCTCACACTTTTTTTCTTTCTCACTCGCGATATCTGTCATGTACGACCCGAAATATCAACTAATTTTCAATTCCAGTTTGTACGTAAGTTCAGAATATGGCATGCACAAAACCGCCAAGGTAAAGACAGAAACAAAGCTAGTTTACTCAGGCATCAGAAGAAAAATATTAAAGATCCAGTGATAACAATGAACAAAGAAGCACTCACAGGAAATGGCAGAGAAGTATGAAGCGAACTCAACAGAAGATTCCACAGTGTATTTACGAATGAGCAGCAGCCAGAACCTGAGAGAGAGAGAGAGAGAGAGAGAGAGAGAGAGAGAGAGAGAGAGAGAGAGAGAGAGAGAGAGAGAGAGAGAATGCATCACAAACCAAGCAGAACTGTCAAACATTGAAACGACTAATGAGAAAGTGAGGAGAATTGTAATGGAATTCGACACATCAAGACCAAATCCAGTGTCACCATGAATATTAAAAGCTGAAATACGGTGCAAGACACTTACACAGAATCTTTAACAAGTCATTAATGATGGGTAAAATGCCAGACAATCAGGTTTAATGAGAAGAAATAGCTGACAGATCCTGAAGCTGAAACAGCGGCTTCAGAAAGAAGTTTAACAGGTACACGAGTGGGTGAGGGTGCGTGTGAGGTGAACCTACCTAGCGTGGACCTGTAGATCTGCTGCAGGATCCTCCTTTCCTATGTTCTTATGCCCATAACGCATGTAACATCCAAACTAATCAACCAATGATAAAATTTTTTTTTTTAAATATCTCGAGCTAAAGTCGTCACAGAGCACCGTGTTTTACTCAGAAGGCGAAGATATTTCACGAGGAACCTTACAGAATCGGAGAGAGACTAAGAGGCAGAAGAGAGAGTTATGGGTAGACTGAAGGTTCACAGACTGGAAGAATGCTTTTAATATGCTGACACATAACAGGGATAGGGGAATAACTGAACAATAAGGAGTGACACAACAAGGTGGAAGAGTGCTGAGTTTTGAGGGTCAGTGTTGCGATCCATGGTCTGAAGAAAATTGAAAACTGCTGTAGGAAGACCCGGACAGATTTAACGAATGATGAAAAGCAAAATAATGAAGTAAGTGGAAGGAGAGAGGCTGGTGAAAGAGTACCTACCACCGGAAGAGGAAGGAGGTAGGAACATGAAGGATCTCAAGGTTAGGTAAGGTTTTTCAGGAAACATGACAAGCGTTTCCTGACGCGGGTCTTAGTCACATGACGACCCGCAGCTGGAGCTTTTGGTCATCTGACCGAGGTCTTCCCCTGGCTTACCAATCCACCCCCTTAATAATTATGCTTAAGATAATAACGGCAAGAAAGCAGTTCAAGAAAAGATATTAGAATAATCATTAACACCAAAGATGTCCCATGAAGCACACATTTTACATCAGTATCCCACACAAAGCTTCATTACGAGAGCTTCATTCAGAAGCCATGGATTAAGACTGGTGAAAACTAGCCTTCACTAGAAGAATGAAGAACAAGAGAGGATATGATCAAGACATAGGCAGGATAGTTAGACTATGCTCATTGTTGTGAATGAAACAAGAACATGGAGGCATGGTTGAAAAGAATACCCTCAGGTAAGCCACGGGGATATGAGACAATGTTTAGTTAACAAAACTAGAGGTAAAGAAGATGAATAATCGGAACGATGACTGTGGTAGCGGACTTCACACACACACACACACACACACACACACACACACACACACACACACACACACACACACACACACACACACACACACACACACGCGCGCATACGTCCCTTATATACGCACCCTCCTTCCACACATAAATAATTCCTCCCGCTTAATTTATGATTGTTAAGAGTTAAGATCCTGTCAGAGTGAGAGGCAGAAACCGTGGTTAATAACTTAACTAATTTACCTTGAGCAAACAAGAAGCAACATCATGGTGAGAACAGTGAGATGATCCTGGAGAGCGAAACGTTGACACAATAAAATGTCACATTAGTTATGCTTGTGTAGTTTTACCTAACATATTGTCAGTAATTTTACCAACATAATTACACCCGTGTTTGTGTGTTTTTTTAGTTGCTGTTGTCCAAGGCACTTGTCGATAAACACTTGGTCTGTTTATTGTGTATGTGTGTGTGTGTGTGTGTGTGTGTGTGTGTGTGTGTGTGTGTGTGTGTGTGTGTGTGTGTGTGTGTGTATTAAGGAGTCCACTTTCACCACGTCTTCAGGTCACTTCACTCCTGACATCCCTATAACTCAACTGCGTTTTTAACTTTCAGTTGTTCCCTCGTGTACCTTTTTCCCGCCTCTCTGTCTATCCTTGTTTACCATATGATCTCCAATGAGTTTTTTTTGTATGTTGTTAAAATGTCTCTCCTGGTTCTTCTGTCCTCTACTGTCGTTTCAGTTTTTGTGGCTTCTTTAAGGTCGTATCTCTTAGCTCTGTGACCAGCCTCGTTTTATATCTATGCACTTTCTCCAGTTTCTTAACATACTGTGGTATACCACTTGAGGGTTCCATGCTGGTGCAGTATAGTCCAAGATAGACCTGATATATATTCCGTAAAGGACCATGAATGACTACTCTAGTGTGGTAGGTTAGTTTGGCTTCCAGCAGACACTCCTATCTGAGTGTCTGGTGGTTACTGGGCCTTAGTGCTGCCTTGCAATCATTTCCTTTTGCATGTGCATTATTTGAAGACCAGGAATGTCCTCTGGCACAGGCTTATAGTCTTCTCTCATTCCTGTATTATTCTTAAAAATTATCTTGTGCAGTGTTGCATCAACACCTCCATTAGTTTCACACTACGCTTGTTGGACCCCCTGTGAGAGTCCCGGTTCTACCAGCATATTTCCTTGTGATTAAAGTTTCTTATTGTCAGTACATCTTGGATTCCTCTTCCTTGCTTGCCTAGCCACATCCTCTGTGTTAACAATGACACTGCTTATATGTCCTCTGACTCGTGTGTTGATCACTTGTTCTGTTGTATATTCCAAGTAACGCTGTTACCCTGTGAATTCGCTCACGTTTGATCCAGCTTTTTAGTTGTCATTGAGTTCCACACTGGATGACCATCCCAGTTTCTTGAAACTTCCCTAAGTTCCGAGCAGCAAAGCTGCTTCTCGTCTCCATCTGTTTTCCTCTCTGGCATCTCATCATCTGGTATCCCTCGGGGAAAATCGCAGGATACTTGTTATCAGCTATTATACCCAGCCTTGTTTTACATCACCCATATTTTTTGAGTTCGCTAGTTACCTCTGAGATTCGACCTGCTTTCCAACACAGTTTTCACTTTCGCTTTATTTTTTTTATTGTTTCTGGCGTGGATGATGTGGGCGATGGTGCAGGAGCAAATGATAGGGATGAATAATGGCATGGGGTGATGGGTCATACCTGGAGTTACAACTACAATACCGACAAGTGCATGAGTTTGTCTCACTCATCGACTCCTGTGGGAAGAGGGATGAAAGGAGGGGAGGGGAGAGGGAGGATGGAGGGGAAAGGGGATGGGAGTGAAGACAATTATGGAAGGGAGTAAGTGGGGGAGAGAGAAGAGGTGTTAGAGGGGAGGGGTGGAGGTGAATGGGAGAAATGAGGGGGAGGTGGAGTGTTAATGGATGGGAGACTCTACCACAAAATTGAAATTGTCTCTGCACGCCTACGCCTAGACACTGCACGCCCACATCTAGACACTGCACGCCCACACCTAGACACTGCACGCCCACACCTAGACACTGCACGCCCACACCTAGACACTGCACTCCCACACCTAGACACTGCACGCCCACACCCAGACACTGCACGCCCACACCCAGACACTGTACGCCCACACCTAGACACTGCACGCCAACACCTAGACACTGCACGCCCACGCCTAGACACTGCACGCCCACACCTAGACACTGCACGCCCACACCTAGACACTGCACGCCCACACCTAGACACTGCACGCCCACACCTAGACACTGCACTCCCACACCTAGACACTGCACGCCCACACCCAGACACTGTACGCCCACACCTAAACACTGCACGCCCACACCTAGACGCTGCACGCCCACACCTAGACACTGCACGCCCACACCTAGACACTGCACGCCCACACCTAGACACTGCACGCCCACACCTAGACACTGCACGCCCACACCTAGACACTGCACGCCCACACCTAGACACTGCACTCCCACACCTAGACACTGCACGCCCACACCCAGACACTGTACGCCCACACCTAAACACTGCACGCCCACACCTAGACACTGCACGCCCACACCTAGACACTGCACGCCCACACCTAGACACTGCACGCCTACACCTAAACACTGCACGCCCACACCTAGACACTGCACGCCCACACCTAGACACTGCACGCCCACACCTAGACACAGCACGCTCACACCTAGACACAGCATGCTCACACCTAGACACTGGACGCCCACTCCTAGACACTGGACGCCCACACCTAGACACTGGACGCCCACTCCTAGACACTGGACGGCCACATCTAGACACTGGACGCCCACTCCTAGACACTGGAGGCCCACACGTAGACACTGCACGCCCACACCTAGACAACGCACGTCCACACCTAGACACTGCACGCCCACATATAGACACTGGATGACCACACCTAGACACTGCACACCCACACCTACACACTGCACGCCCACACCTAGACACTGCACGCCCACACCTAGACACTACACGCCCACATCAAGACACTGCACGCCTACACCTAGACATTGCACGCCCACACCTAGACTGCACGCCCACACCTAGGCACTGCACGCCCACACCTAGACACTGCACGCCCACACCTAGACACTGCGCGCCCACACCTAGACACTACACGCCCACATCAAGACACTGCACGCCTATACCTAGACATTGCACGCCCACACCTAGATACTGCACGCCCACACCTAGACACTGCACGCCCACACCTAGAGACTGCACGCCCACACCTAAACACAGCACGCTCACACCTAGACACCTAGACACTGGAGGCCCACACCTAGACACAGCACGCTCACACCTAGACACTGCACGCCCACACCTAGACACATAATGCTCACACCTAGACACCTAGACACTGGGCGCCCACACCTAGACACTGGACGCCCACACCTAGACAATGGACGCCCACTCCTAGACACTGGACGCCCACACCTAGACACTGCGCGCTCACACCTAGACACCGCACGCCCACACCTAGACACTGCACGCCCACATCTAGACACTGGACGACCACACCTAGACACTGCACGCCCACACCTAGACACTACACGCCCACACCTAGACACTACACGCCCACACCAAGACACTGCGCGCCTACACCTAGACATTGCACGCCCACACCTAGACACAGCACGCCCACACCTAGACGCTAGACGCCCACACCTAGACACTAGACGCCCACACCTAGACACTAGACGCCCACACCTAGACACTGCACGCCCACACCTAGACACTGCACGCCCACACCTAGACACCGCACGCACACACATAGACACTGCACGCCCACACTGAGACAGCGCAAGCCCACACCTAGACACTGTACGCCCACGCCGAGACACTGCACGCCCTCACCGAGACACTGCACGCCCATACAGACACACCACTCGCCCACACAGAGACACCACACGCCCACACAGACACACCACACGCACACACACACACACCACACGCCCACACCGAGACACTGCACGCACACACCGAGACACTGCACGCACACACCGAGACACTGAACGCCCACGCCGAGACACCACACGCCCACACAGAGACAATGCACGCACACACCGAGACACCACACGCCCACACCGAGACACCACACACCCACAGAGAGACACTGCACGCCCACACAGAGACACCACACGCCCACACAGAGACACCACACGCCCACATAGAGACACCACACGCCCACACAGATACACCACACGCCCACACGGAGACACCACACGCCCACACGGAGACACCACACGCCCACACAGAGACACCACACACCCGCACAGACACACCTCACGCACACACAGACACACCACACACCCACACCGAGACACTGCACGCACACTCCGAGACACTGCACGCACACACCGAGACACCACACGCCCACACAGAGACACCACACACCCACAGAGAGACACTGCACGCCCACACAGAGACACCACACGCCCACACAGAGACACCACACGCCTACACAGAGACACCACACGCCCACACCGAGACACCACACGCCCACACAGAGACACCACACGCCCACACAGAGAAACCACACGCCCACGCAGACACACCACACACCCACCCACTCACACCACACGCCCACACATTCTTGCACGGGCAGAGTGTATATAAATCACGACCGGAAGTCACGGAAAATCGTCAGCTTAAAAGTCTTTTATATTTGAGAGTTATGATGAAGCCAGACTGTTACCTGTGAGTGTGAGCATGGTGGTACTAGCAGTGTGTGAGTGTGAGCATGGTGGTACTAGCAGTGTGTGAGTGTGAGCAGGGTGGTACTAGCAGTGTGTGAGTGTGAGCAGGGTGGTACTACCAGTGTGTGTGAGCAGGGTGGTACTAGCAGTGTGTGAGTGTGAGCAGGGTGGTACTAGCAGTGTGAGCAGGGTGGTACTAGCAGTGTGTGTGAGCAGGGTGGTACTAGCAGTGTGTGAGTGTGAGCAGGGTGGTACTAGCAGTGTGTGAGTGTGAGCAGGGTGGTACTAGCAGTGTGTGTGAGCAGGGTGGTACTAGCAGTGTGTGAGTGTGAGCAGGGTGGTACTAGCAGTGTGTGAGTGTGAGCAGGGTGGTACTAGCAGTGTGTGAGTGCGAGCAGGGTGGTACTAGCAGTGTGTGAGTGTGAGCAGGGTGGTACTAGCAGTGAGTGTGAGCAGGGTGGTACTAGCAGTGTGTGTGAGCAGGGTGGTACTAGCAGTGTGTGAGTGTGAGCAGGGTGGTACTAGCAGTGTGTGAGTGTGAGCAGGGTGGTACTAGCAGTGTGTGAGTGCGAGCAGGGTGGTACTAGCAGTGTGTGAGTGTGAGCAGGGTGGTACTAGCAGTGAGTGTGAGCAGGGTGGTACTAGCAGTGTGTGTGAGCAGGGTGGTACTAGCAGTGTGTGAGTGTGAGCAGGGTGGTACTAGCAGTGTGTGAGTGTGAGCAGGGTGGTACTAGCAGTGTGTGTGAGCAGGGTGGTACTAGCAGTGAGTGTGAGCAGGGTGGTACTAGCAGTGTGTGAGTGTGAGCAGGGTGGTACTAGCAGTGAGTGTGAGCAGGGTGGTACTATCAGTGTGTGAGTGTTAGCAGGATGTATTAGCAGTGAGTGTGAGCAGGATGGTACTAGCAGTGTGTGAGTGTTAGCAGGATGGTACTAGCATTCTGTGAGTGTGAGCAGGAAGGTACCAACAATGTGTGAGTGTTAGCAGGATGGTACCAGCAGTGTGGGTGTGAGCAGGAGGGTACCAGCTCTGTGTGAGTGTGAGCTGGAGGGTACCAGCAGTGTGTGAGTGTCAGCAGGATTGTATTAGCAGTGTGTGAGTGTTAGCAGGATGGTACTTGCAGTGTGTGAGTGTGAGCAGGAGGGTACTAGCAGTGTGTGAGTGTGAGCAGAAGGTACCAGCAGTGTGTGAGTGCTAGCAGGATGGCACTAGTATTTTGTGAGTGTGAGCAGGAGGGTACTAGCAGTGTGTGAGTGTTAGCAGGATGGTACCAGCAGTGTGGGTGTGAGCAGGAGGATACCAGCTGTGTGTGAGTGTGAGCTGGAGGGTACCAGCAGTGTGTGAGTGTTAGCAGGATGGTATTAGCAGTGTGTGAGTGTTAGCAGGATGGTACTTGCAGTGTGTGAGTGTGAGCAGGAGGGTACTAGCAGTGTGTGAGTGTTAGCAGGATGGTACTTGAAGTGTGTGAGTGTGAGCAGCAGGGTACTAGCAGTGTGTGAGTGTGAGCAGCAGAGTACCAACAGCGTGCGAGTGTGAGCAGGATGGTACCAGCAGCGTGAGCAGGAGGAAGCCAGCAGTGTGTGGGTGCGTGCGTCACATCTGTGACACACCTGTAATGCACAGCCGTAATGTATATTTGTATTGCACACCCGTGACACACACCTGCAATACACACTTGTAATGCATATTTGTAATACACATTTGTGACATACACCTGCAATATGTATCTGTAATACGCATCTGTAATACACACCTTTGACACACACCTGTAATACGCACTCTTTTGATACGCGCCTGCGGCACACACCTGTGACACCGACCTGTAATATACACCTGTGACATGCACGTGTAATACACACCTGTGACACGTACCTGCAATACACACGTGTAATATACACCTGTGACACACATCTGTAAAATATACCCGTGACATACACGTGCAATACACACCTGTGACACCCACCTGTAAAATTTATCTGTAACACGTACCTGTAATGCACACTTTTGACAAACACCTGTAACACACACTGGTAATACACACCTGTAATACACATTTGTAATACACACCGGTAATGCACACTTGTAATGTACATCTGTGATGCACACCTGTAATATATACATGTAATACATTAATGTAATACACTTTTGTAATACGTATCTAAAATGCACACTTGTAATGCACACCTGTGATGCACACTAGTAATACACACCTGTAATACACATCTGCAAAACACACCTGTAATACACACCTGTGATACACACTGGTAATACACACCTGTAATACACACCTGTGATACACACTGGTAATACACACCTGTAATACACACCTGTAATACACACCTGTGATGCACAGTGGAAATACACACCTGTAACATACACTGGCAATACACATCTGTAATACACACCTGCGATGCACACTGGCAATACACACCTGTGATACACACTGGTAATACACACCTGTAATACGCACTGATAATACATGTAGTACATACCTGTAATACACACTGGTAGTACACACCTGTAATACACACTGGTAGCACACACCTGTAATACACACTGGTAGTACACACCTGTAATACACACTGGTAATACACACCTGTAATACCCACTGATAATGCATACCGTTAGTACACACCTGTAATACACACTGATAATACACACCTGTAATACATAATGGTAATACACACCTGTAATATACACTGATAATACATGTAGTACACACCTGTAATACACACTGTTAGTACACACCTGTAATACACACTGATAATATACACCTGTAATACACACTGGTAATATACACCTGTGATACACACTGATAATACATGTAGTACACACCTGTAATACACACTGATAATGCATACTGGTAGTACACACGTGTAATACACACTGATAATATACACCTGCAATACACACTGGTAATATACACCTGTGATACACACTGATAATACATGTAGTACACACCTGTAATACACACTGTTAGCACATACCTGTAATGCACACTGATAATACATACTGGTAGTACACACGTGTAATACACACTGATAATACACACCTGTAATACACACTGGTAATATACACCTGTGATACACACTGATAATACACACCACATTAGGTCAAACTCATTACCCTCTGCCAAACTGTCAACACTGATCCACTCTCCTAGCCTCTATTTTTTATTGCTACTATTTATTATCCTCTGTCTTCTCTTCTTTGTTTATTTTTGCTTTAGGCTATTTCATATCAAATTATATTTTTATTTTACAATAATATTTATGTGTCTCTCTTGCAAGCTGCAATTTTTATCTATTTGTCAAATTCTCATGAACGAGCAATTCAGTGTGTGTGACGGAATCTATAAGAATTATGTATGATTTGCATTTTCTCTGATTTTTGAGTAGCTATGTCTGGCTTTTTCAATGAGCATGTTGTTGGAGTCATTATGTGAGTCAAGAGCCTTTAGTGATGACACAGAATCAATAATAATCAAAGAGTCATAGTGAGAGTGATAAGTTAACTTCAGCACAATCAGGATGGCAAACAATTCGGTTTGCAACGTAGACAGAAAGTTAATTCTTATGCCTAACTCAACATGGTTCCCATCGTTCTTATTTAAGGAGGTGGCAACAAGAGAAGGTGCAGCCCTGCCAGTAGACTCCTGCCTAGATCCATCATTCTGTATAATTTGTGATATATTATCATTAATAGTTAAGCGAGAAATTTTTTCTTCAGCTGGTGCCTCTGCAAGTGATTTAAGGAAGGGATGAGTAATGAGCATCATGGGCGGGGCTGTAAGGTACCTGATATTAAGTTAACATAACTTCCCTGGTGGGGTGAAGTGTTATTGTTGTCTACAGTGACACAGTACATGCAGGTTATAAAAATGAATATAATTGCACGTTTTCACAACCATTTAGAACTATGTTTATTTACTTCTAGATATTTAGTAATATTTGTAGTACCAGAGTCTGGTTCAATTCTAAACCAATATAGAGCTAATCTCAATTATCCAGTCACTAACACCAAGAACACCACGATCCCTCCTCGTTTAAAGAACCTTGGTAGTATTAGGACAGCCAAGCATAATTTCGTTTATCATTATCTTCTAAGGCCAGAGAGAATTTTCTTTAGTTAACATTAACGTGAGAGCAGCATTATCAATTAAGGATCTAATATACACTATGTACATCAAGCTGACTATTCTTACATTAGCACTACAGTTGGGGCTGCAACCAGCAACAGTTCTGAGAACATTTAACGTATCTTTGTATTTCTTATTGAGTTTTGTCATGGTGAATTTATTGAAGGGTGCGTCTACGCCGAGATACATATAAAATTTAACGTAGCTGATGTTTCTACCCTCCAGACAAATGCGTGGAACATGTCGTTTACTTGTCAATATCTTTGCCTTACATGAAGGTACTTATTTTCTTATGCCCTGTTTTATGGATCATGACATCATCAGCATAGCATATAGCTATATATTAAAATAAAGTAGGAAGAGCATTTAAGAGAGCATTAACGAGGACATTAAATAGAATGGGATTGAGAACTTTTCCCTGTGGTATACCTAGGAACATTCCTTTATTCTCGCTTCTAAAGTCTTGGAAGAGAACAGAAAACCTATCAATCAACTGTGTAGGTAATTACTAATATTTATTCTGTTTGCGATATCGATTGAAAATTATAGGTCAAGAAATATAAAACTAATAGAAATGTGTACGGTGAGAGAGGAGGTAATACTGTTCTGTACACTTTCTTCTTTTCATAAAGCCGTGGAGGTGGTATACCAAGCTGTAACACGAGCGATAAAGTTATCAAGCTTGTTTGGGTATCCCATCAGGGAGGATGTTATTATTATAACAAATGTATGCACTAAACCAGAAGAGTTATACAGAGCTGCTGAAGGAAGATAGTATTACCAATACTGACAATGGCTATTCTGGAAGAGTGCTGCGATACCATGGTAATATAATGGTAGGGTAAACCGACATTGTTAGGGATTATGCCAATTACTGTGAAGACGTTTCGCCCACAAGGGTCTTCTTCAGGTGGAAGAAACGTCTTGACAATGACTGTCATAATTGCCATTATGTGTCTTATTTATATATGATGCCGTATATGTTACAATGGAAGACTCAGCTGGCAGAGGTACTGGTCATGCCATGTCAAGGACGCCTCCTGAGTTGCCCACCTAATTGTGGTTGCAGGGGTCAGTTCGTAACTCTTGGCCTTGACTCTTCACTGGTCGCTGCTAGGTTCACTCTTTCCCTCCTCCATGAGCTATATCATACCTCTTCTTGAACCTATGTATGAATCCTGCCTCCACTACAACTCTCTCCAGATTGTTCCACATCCTGACAATTCTATGGCTGAAGAAATACTTCCTAACATCCCCGTGACTCATCTGAGTTTTCATTTTCCAATTGTGACCCCTTCTTACTGTGTCACATCTCTCAAACATTCTGTCTTTATCCACCCTGTTAATTCCTCTCAGTATTTTATATGCTGTAATAATGTGTTCTCCTTTGTGTAATCACCTAATTGTGGTTGCAAAGATCGACTCATAGATACTGGTCCCGTGTGTGTGTGTGTGTGTGTGTGTGTGTGTGTGTGTGTGTGTGTGTGTGTGTGTGTGTGTGTGTGTGTGTGTGTGTGTGTGTGTGTGTATGTGTGTGTGTGTGTGTGTGAGTTAAATATCACCTACAATCTGCTTGTAGCATTGTGATCCTCAGCAATGTTGACAGTGGGTTCAGACTGAGCACAGTAAGAAACAGGCTTGTCAGAGATTCGAACGGGGGATCTGGCAAGTGAGAGTTCTCTGTTCCAAAACTCGATTGCTAGCGCATTCAGCTCACACACAGAGATCCGTGATTTGATCTCCGGGACGGGTGGAAATATTAGGACGTGTTTCCTTAAGGCACCTGCTATCCCTGTTCGCCTGTCAGTAAAATAGGTACTTGGGTGTTAGCCGACTGGTGTGGGTCGCATCCTGGGGACAAAATTGACCTAATTGGCCCGAAATGCTCTGCATAACTAGGGGCTTTCTTTATAGTAATGTCATTGATGCCAGCTAGGCCTGTATACCTTGTACATATACTTGTGGAAACCAAGATTATTATTATTATTATTATTATTATTATTATTATTATTATTATTATTATTATTATCATTATTATTATTATTATTATTATTATTATTATTATTATTATTATTATTATTATTATTATTATTATTATTATTATTTTATTATTATTATTATTATTATTATTATTATTATTATTATTATTATTATTATTATTATTATTATTATTATTATTATTATTATTATTTTATTGTTATTATTATTATTATTATTATTATTATTATTATTATTATTATTATTATTATTATTATTATTATTATTGTTATAACAGACCCCACGTTCATGATATTTTCCTAGCTCGTAACAACAGGAGTATACAGCTTAGATATGCCGAGATAAGAGTTCCTAACACCATGGTATTGAACACTCTCGCTTTTATTAACTGCAAGAGGTTGATCTGCAAGCCATGTGTTTAGTACAGAGAATGCGAGAGCTAGTAGATTTGAGGTTATATGTAAAAAATGAGAGTCACTAAGAGGGCGGGGATCTTAAAGTGACTCTCCTGGACTCTGCAATTCACTACATCTTCTGTGCCTGCTGTCGTACAGTGATGGTCACCTGTCACGCACAAATACTGTGATTTTTTGCTCTGATTGGGTCAGAGTAGAGTCGTAATGCCTTGTAACGTTAAACAAAAGATTTTGTTATAATTATAACTATTATTATTATTATTATTATTATTATTATTATTATTATTATTATTATTATTATTATTATTATTATTATTATTATTATTATTATTATTATTTTATTTTATTATCACACTGGCCGATTCCCACCAAGGCAGGGTGGCCCGAAAAAGAAAAACTTTCACCATCATTCACTTCATCACTGTCTTGCCAGAAGGATGCTTTACACTACAGTTTTTAAACTGCAACATTATCACCCCTCCTTCAGAGTGCAGGCACTGTATTTCCCATCTCCAGGACTCAAGTCCGGCCTGCCGGTTTCCCTGAACCCCTTCATAAATGTTACTTTGCTCACACTCCAACAGCACGTCAAGTATTAAAAACCATTTGTCTCCATTCACTCCTATCAAACACGCTCACGCATGCCTGCTGGAAGTCCAAGTCCCTCACACACAAAACCTCCTTTACCCCCTCCCTCCAACCTTTCCTAGGCCGACCCCTACCCCGCCTTCCTTCCACTACAGACTGATACACTCTTGAAGTCACTCTGTTTCGCTCCATTCTCTCTACATGTCCGAACCACCTCAACAACCCTTCCTCAGCCCTCTGGACAACAGTTTTGGTAATCCCGCACCTCCTCCTAACTTCCAAACTACGAATTCTCTGCATTATATTCACACCACACATTGCCCTCAGACATGACATCTCCACTGCCTCCAGCCTTCTCCTCGCTGCAACATTCATCACCCATGTTTCACACCCATATAAGAGCGTTGGTAAAACTATACTCTCATACATTCCCCTCTTTGCCTCCAAGGACAAAGTTCTTTGTCTCCACAGACTCCTAAGTGCACCACTCACCCTTTTCCCCTCATCAATTCTATGATTCACCTCATCTTTCATAGACCCATCCGCTGACACGTCCACTCCCAAATATCTGAATACATTCACCTCCTCCATACTCTCTCCCTCCAATCTGATATCCAATCTTTCATCACCTAATCTTTTTGTTATCCTCATAACTTTACTCTTTCCTGTATTCACTTTTAATTTTCTTCTTTTGCACACCCTACCAAATTCATCCACGAATCTCTGCAACTTCTCTTCAGAATCTCCCAAGAGCACAGTGTCATCAGCAAAGAGCAACTGTGACAACTCCCACTTTATGTGTGATTCTTTATCTTTTAACTCCACGCCTCTTGTCAAGACCCTCGCATTTACTTCTCTTACAACTCCATCTATAAATACATTAAACAACCACGGTGACATCACACATCCTTGTCTAAGGCCTACTTTTACTGGGAAATAATTTCCTTCTTTCCTACATACTCTAACTTGAGCCTCACTATCCTCGTAAAAACTCTTCACTGCTTTCAGTAACCTACCTCCTACACCATACACCTGCAACATCTGCCACATTGCTCCCCTATCCACCCTGTCATACGCCTTTTCCAAATCCATAAATGCCACAAAGACCTCTTTAGCTTTATCTAAATACTGTTCACTTATATGTTTCACTGTAAACACCTATTATTATTATAATAATAATAATAATAATAATAATAATAATAATAATAATAATATTATTATTACTATTATTATTATTATTATTATTATTATTATTATTATTATTATTACTATTATTATTATTATTATTATTATTATTATTATTATTATTATTATTATTATTATTATTGTTACTATTATTATTATTATTATTATTATTATTATTATTATTATTATTATTATTATTATTATTATTAATGGAATGGAGAAACTCGGAGTGTGAACACTAGTGAGTAAGAATAATATATGTTAAGAACTCATAGCAAGAACTATATTAAGAGAGGATGATAGGCAGTGTGTGTTGCGGGGGTGTTGGGGGGTGTTGTGTCCGGGTGTTGTGTCCGGGTGTTGTGTCCGGGTGTTGTGTCCGGGTGTTGTGTCCGGGTGTTGTGCTAGGGTGTTGTGTCAGGGTGTTGTGTCCGGGTGTTGTGTCAGGGTGTTGTGTCCGGGTGTTGTGTCAGGGTGTTGTGGTGTTGGGTCCTGGTGTTGTGTCCGGGTGTTGTGTCATGGTGTTGTGTCAGGGTGTTGTGTCCGGGTGTTGTGTCCGGGTGTTGAGTCCGGGTGTTGTGTCCGGGTGTTGTGTCCGGGTGTTGTGTCAGGGTGTTGTGTCAGGGTGTTGGGTCCGGGTGTTGTGTCAGGGTGTTGGGTCCGGGTGTTGTGTCAGGGTGGTTTGTCTGGGTTTTGTGTCCGGGTGTTGTGTACAGGTGTTATGTCCGGGTGTTGTGTCAGGGTGTTGTGTCAGGGTGTTGGGTCCGGGTGTTGTGTCCGGGTATTGTGTCAGGATGTTGTGTCAGGGTGTTGTGTCCGGGTGTTGTGTCCGGGTGTTGTGTCCGGGTGTTGTGTCCGGGTGTTGTGTCCGGGTGTTGTGTCAGGGTGTTGTGTCAGGGTGTTGTGTCAGGGTGTTGTGTCCGGGTGTTGTGTCAGGGTGTTGGGTCCGGGTGTTGTGTCCGGGTGTTGTGTCAGGGTGTTGTGTCCGGGTGTTGTGTCAGGGTGTTGTGTCCGGGTGTTGTGTCGGGTGTTGTGTCCGGGTGTTGTGTCCGGGTGTTGTGTCAGGGTGTTGTGTCCGGGTGTTGTGTCCGGGTGTTGTGTCAGGGTGTTGTGTCCGGGTGTTGTGTCCGGGTGTTGTGTCAGGGTGTTGTGTCCGGGTGTTGTGTCCGGGTGTTGTGTCCGGGTGTTGTGTGAGGGTGTTGTGTCCGGGTGTTGTGTTCGGGGTGTTGTGTCAGGGTGTTGTGTCCGGGTGTTGTGTCCGGGTGTTGTGTCAGGGTGTTGTGTCCGGGTGTTGTGTCCGGGTGTTGTGTCCGGGTGTTGTGTGAGGGTGTTGTGTCCGGGTGTTGTGTCAGGGTGTTGTGTCCGGGTGTTGTGTTCGGGGTGTTGTGTGAGGGTGTTGTGTCAGGGTGTTGTGTCCGGGTGTTGTGTTCGGGGTGTTGTGTGAGGGTGTTGTGACCGGGTGTTGTGTCCGGGTGTTGTGTCCGGGTGCTGTGTCCGGGTGTTGTGTCAGGGTGTTGTGTCCGGGTGTTGTGTCCGGGTGTTGTAAAATGGATCAAAAATTAAAGCTATGTTCTCTTTAACAAATGAGATAATCAGAAGATGACAGTGTCAGCACGAACTAACATTCTGGATGTGTCCGCTACTCAGAGTACCTCGAGGAGGATGGCCAGGAGCCTATTACCAGCAGCATTATACCGTAAAGCTACGAACCTCTATTTTTGTTTAAGATAACAGTGGAAAGAATGTATCAAATTTGAAAAGGTAGTACTACGAAGGGCTTTTTCACGCGCCATAGAAAATCCAGATTTTTTTTTCCAATCAGGTTTACACGGAATTGCACCATGAAGAATTAGAGACATGTACATCATCTGAGTAGCTTTATTTATAGACGTTTCGCCAACCAAGGATATTATGTCCTTGTGTTGATAAATCCACTGACTGGCAAACATCTGCATATAAAGATACCCAGATGTTGCACATGTGTCTAATTCTTTATCCTGTAAGTATTATACACAATTCATGTACAGTATAGACTTACAGGAAGGTTTACTGTAAGCAAATTGTTGGTCACTAAATCTTACCACCGAGGATGGGAGCGAGCAAGCAGGTGCTTCGATAGTACTGGGAAATGGTGCGAGAAGCTCATGTGCCAGTGGAAGATTGCGAGGTTCTGAACTGAAGAAGGTGGGGTGGGAATTTGCAGGTTTATTGTCCTGACTACCAGAAGGGTCAGGGACACGGCGTAATAACATTCAACACAGTGTGAGTTGAATGTGAAGAACGATGATATGGGATGAAACAAAGTTCTGGATCTCGCTTCCAGAGAACTCTGGGAGTCTGAGACGCCGGCAGAAGAGGAAGTGGTGAAGAAGAGATGCTGAGAATGACAGCGGGAAACACAGGTGTCTCTCAGGTTACAATACTGTCCCTTTCCTGCAGGCGTCCTTGCTTCACGCCGCCAGGAAAAACAGCTGCGATATTTACTCCAGATGAGAAATTAGATTTTTAGAGCATCTCTTCATCTTCTTCAGGATACGTGCAGTTTGCAGAGTTTCCAAAGGATTTGGAGATATCAGTGTGTATTGCAGTGTCGTGTGTCCCGAGATTAAACTACAATCATCCTCTAGGTCAGGTAAACATAGCAGCTAGCCAGCAAGATAGGGCGACAATCATCCTCGAGGTCAGCACAACACAGCAGTTAGTCAGCGAGGTGAAACGACAAGCGTCGTGTTATTTGGGTGTCGGTATGAGTACAATAATAATTTTGATGGACCACGAAGGGAACTGATCATCGGTGTAACTCACATTGTACAACTCTAATATTATTAGCTGTATTTTCAAGTCGTCAGTGTGGCCAGAGATGGAGGACAGGGAGAGAGCCTTCTGCTTTCTACCATCCCTCTCGACTATTTTTCCTCCTTTTACTTTTTCATTTACTTCCTCCTCCTCCTTCCCCCAAGAGA
>NC_091312.1:16269790-16344790 GCF_038502225.1 Cherax quadricarinatus
CATATACCCAGGTGTTGCTGGCATGTACACAAGTGCTGTGTTTGTAGATTTTCTTGTTTCTCTACCAGTTTATGCAGTCCATGTTCTCCCACATACCATACCACGGGCGGGATTTGAACCCGCGGTCAGAGAGTCCCAAATCTCCAGACCGTCGCGTTCATGGTCTCCCACATTCACTGTCTCCTCTCCACACTGAGAAGTTTCCTTCAAACATTTCCTCATTAAGAATGACTTTGCAAAATTTAGTTTCAGTTAGAACCATTACTTCTGTATTAGTGATGTCGTGTAACGCTTTTTTTTTTTTAGATTACATAATATTGAGACATCTGTGGAATGTAAAAAGTTTATCTGTGGAGGCCAAGAAAGAGGAATGTGCTAAATAATAATGGTACCACTACTTTTTTATGGGTGTGAGTCATGGGTTCTCAACGTTGTAGCGAGGAGGAGGCTGGAGGTATTGGATATATAGTGTTGTCGAGCAATATGCAGTGAAATTTTATCTATAAAATTACAGAAAGTAAAAATTAGGAGTGATTACCAGAGGTATGATAAGGAGGGCTGAGAAGAGGTTGTTGAGATGATTTGAGCTGTTAGAGAGGCTAGAACAGTTTAGGTTGACCAGCAGAGTGTATAAGTTTTAGATGGAAATCTTCTCTTTCACGTACTCTTCTTCCACATATTTTCCTTCCTCCACTTTCCTCCCCCTCCCCCCTTCCCTTCTTCCATCAGAGGACAAGCACCTGCAGTCGATCCTTCTTCTTTCCGTGTGTGTGACTCCAAGGTCGTCACGGCCACGGCAGCTAAATGTACCTGTCATGATCCTTCACGTTCCTTCATCACCAGCAGCACAGCGTATGTGCCAGCGCTCTCCTATATGCGGCTGCAGGAGTCGAGCCTAAGCTGCTGTGTATTGGGGAGAGAGAGAGAGAGAGAGAGAGAGAGAGAGAGAGAGAGACAGACAGACAGACAGACAGACAGACAGACAGAGACAGAGACAGACAGACAGAGACAGAGACAGAGACAGACAGACAGAGACAGAGACAGAGACAGACAGACAGAGACAGAGACAGAGACAGACAGACAGAGACAGAGACAGAGACAGACAGAGACAGACAGACAGAGACAGACAGAGACAGAGACAGAGACAGAGACAGCTACTACAATTACTATGCAGCACCATCGGCGCCTCACAATAGCAACAAATGTATAAACACACACAAAAAAAAAAGGGCGCGCAAGACTGCCCGAAATTTTAGCGCACGAGTCGAGAAGGTAACCACAAAGCGCAATTGTTGCTCTGCTGCGCATGTACATAAATATACTTGTTCCTGCGTCATATAAATCTTACACAGCAGCTGCAGTTGTTCCAGAAGCATCGTTAAAATGTCTTATGACTTTGCGATTTATTAGAAATAAAATAATTGTGCATCACGATGTAAACAGCAGGAAATTGTTGGTGTAAAAGTATTTAATTTTATGAGGACACATACAGTGAAAATTCGTCAACATGTATGTATGTATGTATGTATGTATGTATGTACTATGTATATATATATATATATATATATATATATATATATATATATATATATATATATATATATATATATATATATATACAAGGAATTCGCAAGAGCAGGCGAAATATACACAAACACTGATCTCTGGCTGAAGGAGACTCGAACCTACGAACCTTGAAACAAGGTACGCAGTGCTATACCAATCTCACCACAGAGATCAGTGTTTGTGTATACTTCGCCTGCTCTTGCGAATTCCTTGCATTGTTAAAATCTCTAGTAAGGCTGATGCATGCAGGGGATGAGATGAAAAGCTGTAAGCCTTATCTCTGGAAGCTGGCTGCCTTGGATCAAACGTGTAGCGCAAGCTGGACGCCAAGGTATTGTCCAGTGTGGTGAGGATGGTATAGCACTGCGTACCTTGTTCCAAGGTTCGTAGGTTCGAGTCTCCTTCAGCCAGAGATCAGTGTGTATATACATACATACATATATATATATATATATATATATATATATATATATATATATATATATATATATATATATATATATGAAAGGCCTAGGAAAGGTTGGAGGGAGGGGGTAAAGGAGGTTTTGTGTGCGAGAGGCTTGGACTTCCAGCAGGCATGGGTGAGCGTGTTTGATAGGAGTGAATGGAGACAAATGGTTTTTAATACTTGACGTGCTGTTGGAGTGTGAGCAAAGTAACATTTATGAAGGGTTTCAGGGAAACCGGCAGGCCGGACTTGAGTCCTGGAGATGGGAAGTACAGTGCCTGCACTCTGAAGGAGGGGTGTTAATGTTGCAGTTTAAAAACTGTAGTGTAAAGCACCCTTCTGGCAAGACAGTGATGGAGTGAATGATGGTGAAAGTTTTTCTTTTTCGGGCCACCCTGCCTTGGTGGGAATAGGCCAGTGTGATAATAAATAAATATATATATATATATATATATATATATATATATATATATATATATATATATATATATATATATATATATATATATATATATATATATATATATAAGAATCATTGTCGTAAATTGCCTCAAGAGTGAGAATTCTTAAATTATCTTAAGAGAAAACGAAAATTTTCAAATTATTTCATGAAAACGCTTAAAAATCTTAAAAAAAGGAGCCTGAAACCGTTTGACTATTCTTTGAATACCATTGAGAATGTTTCTTCTCTGGCGAGCAGCTGGTCCAGAATATATCCTAATATAGCGCCATGAAGAGGTTTACTAAGCTCAGAAACCTCTACTGGGATCCCCCAGAACACAAACACAAGCCAGCGAACGAGTGAACCAGCGTAGGAAGGATAAGGTGTGGAGTGTTGGTCCAGGGCGTCTCGGGAGGAGGCAGCTAACACGCCCAGCGAACAGCAAATAATCTGGACAAATGAACTCTGTACTCCTTAGTATTTTCAGCGCGTTTTGTTTATGTTTTTTTTTTACTGGGTATTTTTCGTGGGGTGGAATGGCTTGGGGGAAGGGAGGGTAGGCTTGTGGTCTTGGGTGTTACAACTGTGTCTCATATACCTGCTGTACCTTGGTTAAAGTACCTTTTCATGTTCTTGCTTTACCTCCTCCCGTTCTTCTTCTTCTTCTTCTCTCTCTCTCTCCAGTGCCTCTTGGGCATGTCTGGAGGTCACATCAATCAGAGTGAACACAGTGGTCACCGTTCTCACCCCAGGTGTTGCCAGGTCAATACCTCCTCCTCCTGATGCTCCTCCGGTCGCCCCTGCAGGTTGAAGATATTAACCGGAAACACGGCGGCGGCGGCTGTGGCTGCGGCGGCGATGACGGGTGGCGGGGCGTGTAGGTGGTGATTATCCTGTTGAGACGGCCACGCCGCCCACCCCCTGGAATGTTATGTTACCCCGCCCACTGCCACCCAACACCACCCACACCTGTCGCCCATATTTCACACTGCCACCCATCACCATCACCACCCTTACCCACACCTGCCACCCATACCTCACACTGAAACCCATCACCACCACCACCCACAGCTGCCGCCCATACCTCACACTGCCACCCATCACCACCACACACCTGCCGCCCAAACCTCACACTGCCACCCATCACCATCACCACAACCACCACCCACACCTTCCGCCCATACCTCACACTGCCACCCATCACCACCACCACCACCACCCACACCTGCCGCCCAAACCTCACACTGCCATCCACCACCACCACCCACACCTGCCGCCCAAACCTCACACTGCCAGCCATCACCCTCACCACAACCACCACCCACACCTTCCGCCCAAACTTCACACTGCCACCCACCACCATCATCAACCACACCTGCCGCCCAAACCTCACACTGCCACCCACCACCATCACCACCACCACCCACACCTGCCGTCCAAACCTCACACTGCCACCCACCACCATCACCACCACCACCCACACCTGCCGCCAAAACCTCACACTGCCACCCATCACCACCACCACCGCCACCACCCACACCTGCCGCCCAAACCTCACACTGCCACCCACCACCATCACCACCACAACCCACACCTGCCGCCCATACCTCACACTACCACCCATCACCACCAAAACCCACACCTGCCGCCCAAACCTCACACTGCCACCCACTACCATCATCAACCACACCTGCCGCCCAAACCTCACACTGCCACACATCACAATCACCACCACCACCCACACCTGCCGCCCAAACCTCACACTGCCACACACCACCATCACCACCACCACCCACACCTGCCGCCCATACCTTACACTGCCACCCATACCTGCCGCCCATACCTCACACAGCCACCCATCACCACCACACACCTGCCACCCATACCTCACACTGCCACCCATCACCACCACCACCACCCACACCTGCCGCCCAAACCTCATACTGCCACCCACCACCATCACCACCCACACCTGCCACCCATACCTCACAGTGCCACCTACCATCCCTCCCTTCCTCCCATCATCCTCCCCTCCCTTCCTCCCATCATCCTTCCCTCCCTTCCTCCCATCATCCTTCCCTCCCTTCCTCCCATCATCCTTCCCTCCCTTCCTCCCATCATCCTTCCCCTGGCGCAGGGTCATTCTCTCCTAAATGGCTGGTTAATTGAGTTTAAAGCCTATCGGCCACTCAAGGGTCGTTACCGCTGCACGTCAACTGTGCTCCACCAAACAAGGAACTTTAATCCCTCATGTAGGGATAAAAATAAACTCCGAGAGTATATATACCGAAACACACACTTGTACATGTGTATAACGCTGTTTGGTATGTAAGTCTGAGGTCAGGTACTGAATGATAAACTGAGGATATTAAGTTTTTTTTTTCGGGGTTCTGATTCATTCTCGGTGGTTTATTTAATTTTCAGTTCGTTATAATTTTACGTTTTATTTAAATTATAGCAATATATTACAAAATTATGTTACTCTACTCTTGTCAACGTTGAAACACATCTTGCAGGTCCATGACCACAGCGCCAACCTACTCACATCACTCTGAATACTCAAACACACGGCTCTGCTGCGGTTCTCATTCACTTTGTTTCTTCTACTAATTTTCCTATCTTAGATGTTACTCTTCATCTCAAGATCATCGGAGAACAGCGTGGAAAGGAATGGACCAAAAATCGATCCCACTGGAACTCCACTTGTTACCTCTAGCCGCTCAGGGAACTTTCCCCTTCACTTACACTTACTCTGTCTTAGCTGTGAACCCGGCATTAACACAGTCATATAATTTATGTCCTAGAATATGCTCATTTATATTGACAGGTTATAGAAATCTTCATATGCTGCATCTGTACGAAGTGTAGTTATAAGAACGTAGTAAGTTAGTCTTGTATTATCACTAGTTGCGTCGTCCTTGTTTACCAATCTCTGCTAAGTTATGCTCCAGATAATTAATATTCTTCTCCCTGGTAATAATCTTCAATAAGTTGATGGAATGATAGTCGAAAGCACAAGTCTTGTCTAACTTTTTAAATATTGTGGCAAAATGAGCTACTTGCCAGTGTTATGGCACCCTACCTTCTAGTTGCCAGTGTTATGGCATCCTACCTTCTAGTTGCCAGTGTTATGGCACCCTACCTTCTAGTTGTCAGTGTTATGGCACCCTACCTTCTAGTTGTCAGTGTTATGGCACCCTACCTTCTAGTTGCCAGTGTTATGGCACCCTACCTTCTAGTTGTCAGTGTTATGGCACCCTACCTTCTAGTTGCCAGTGTTATGGCATCCTACCTTCTAGTTGCCAGTGTTATGGCATCCTACCTTCTAGTTGCCAGTGTTATGGCACCCTACCTTCTAGTTGCCAGTGTTATGGCACCCTACCTTCTAGTTGTCAGTGTTATGGCACCCTACCTTCTAGTTGCCAGTGTTATGGCACCCTACCTTCTAGTTGCCAGTGTTATGGCACCCTACCTTCTAGTTGTCAGTGTTATGGCACCCTACCTTCTAGTTGCCAGTGTTATGGCATCCTACCTTCTAGTTGTCAGTGTTATGGCACCCTACCTTCTAGTTGTCAGTGTTATGGCACCCTACCTTCTAGTTGCCAGTGTTATGGCACCCTACCTTCTAGTTGTCAGTATTATGGCACCCTACCTTCTAGTTGCCAGTGTTATGGCACCCTACCTTCTAGTTGTCAGTGTTATGGCACCCTACCTTCTAGTTGTCAGTGTTATGGCACCCTACCTTCTAGTTGTCAGTGTTATGGCACCCTACCTTCTAGTTGCCAGTGTTATGGCATCCTACCTTCTAGTTGTCAGTGTTATGGCACCCTACCTTCTAGTTGCCAGTGTTATGGCACCCTACCTTCTAGTTGCCAGTGTTATGGCACCCTACCTTCTAGTTGTCAGTGTTATGGCACCCTACCTTCTAGTTGCCAGTGTTATGGCACCCTACCTTCTAGTTGCCAGTGTTATGGCACCCTACCTTCTAGTTGCCAGTGTTATGGCACCCTACCTTCTAGTTGCCAGTGTTATGGCATCCTACCTTCTAGTTGCCAGTGTTATGGCACCCTACCTTCTAGTTGCCAGTGTTATGGCACCCTACCTTCTAGTTGTCAGTTTTATGGCACCCTGCCTTATAGTTGCCAGTGTTATGGCACCCTACCTTCTAGTTGCCAGTGTTATGGCACCCTACCTTCTAGTTGCCAGAGTTATGGCACCCTACCTTCTAGTTGCCAGTGTTATGGCACCCTACCTTCTAGTTGCCAGTGTTATGGACCCTACCTTCTAGTTGCCAGTGTTATGGTACCCTACCTTCTAGTTGCCAGTGTTATGGCACCCTACCTTCTAGTTGCCAGTGTTATGGCACCCTACCTTCTAGTTGCCAGTGTTATGGCATCCTACCTTCTAGTTGCCAGTGTTATGGCATCCTACCTTCTAGTTGCCAGTGTTATGGCATCCTACCTTCTAGTGCCAGTGTTATGGCACCCTACCTTCTAGTTGCCAGTGTTATGGCACCCTACCTTCTAGTTGCCAGTGTTATGGCATCCTACCTTCTAGTTGCCAGTGTTATGGCATCCTACCTTCTAGTTTCCAGTGTTATGGCATCCTACCTTCTAGTTTCCAGTGTTATGGCATCCTACCTTCTAGTTGCCAGTGTTATGGCACCCTACCTTCTAGTTGCCAATGTTATGGCACCCTACCTTCTAGTTACCAGTGTTATGGCATCCTACCTTCTAGTTGCCAGTGTTATGGCATCCTACCTTCTAGTTGCCAGTGTTATGGCATCCTACCTTCTAGTTGCCAGTGTTATGGCATCCTACCTTCTAGTTGCCAGTGTTATGGCATCCTACCTTCTAGTTGCCAGTGTTATGGCATCTTACCTTCTAGTTGCCAGTGTTATGGCATCCTACCTTCTAGTTGCCAGTGTTATGGCATCCTACCTTCTAGTTGCCAGTGTTATGGCATCCTACCTTCTAGTTGCCAGTGTTATGGCACCCTACCTTCTAGTTGCCAGTGTTATGGCATCCTACCTTCTAGTTTCCAGTGTTATGGCATCCTACCTTCTAGTTGCCAGTGTTATGGCATCCTACCTTCTAGTTGCCAGTGTTATGGCATCCTACCTTCTAGTTGCCAGTGTTATGGCACCCTACCTTCTAGTTGCCAGTGTTATGGCACTCTACCTTCTAGTTGCCAGTGTTATGGCATCCTACCTTCTAGTTGCCAGTGTTATGGCATCCTACCTTCTAGTTGCCAGTGTTATGGCACCCTACCTTCTAGTTGCCAGTGTTATGGCACTCTACCTTCTAGTTGCCAGTGTTATGGCATCCTACCTTCTAGTTGCCAGTGTTATGGCATCCTACCTTCTAGTTGCCAGTGTTATGGCACCCTACCTTCTAGTTGCCAGTGTTATGGCACTCTACCTTCTAGTTGCCAGTGTTATGGCATCCTACCTTCTAGTTGCCAGTGTTATGGCATCCTACCTTCTACCGTTAGTGGGTGAAGGACTTGGTATTAACTTTCTTTTATAACTCTGGCAGGCAACTTGCCTGGTCCGCTTGACTTGTTAATACTGACTATTTCCAAGTATTGTAATAGGTCAAGGCTATTTATATAGGTAACATTTAGTTCGTCAGTTTCGGGACCTTAGACAACTTCTGCCGACAAAGAATGTTGGTATTGTGTTGCTGTGTCAATACAGTGATGAAGGTTGTCAGGAGTACTGCAGAAATGTCTCTGTAGTTATCACTGGATGAAGGTGCTATCACTCCGTTAAAATGCTTTCTTTTTAAATTTCTGACGTATTTGAGGACGTCTTTTGGGTTACGTCTGATGTTGTGTTCAACTCGTCTTTTAAATTCCCATTTGTCATTTCTTATCTTTCCCTTTCTCTGTCTTTGTAACCGCATATAATTAGGGTAATCGTCCAGGTAATGTGTATATTTCTGTTCTGCATTACTTTTTTGCCTTTACTCTCAACTAGTTGTTTTCTCATTCAGTTTGGCTTTGTTTTATTTTCCATGTTTTATCTTTCTTGACATGTTATCCCATTGGCTGTACATTTCCTCTTCACTGTTTGCATTTAGAATTTTCACCCGGTTTATGTTCCTGTTATTCCAGGTCATTTTACCGAACTTGTTCTCGACTTCGGTACCATCATAATCTTATTTAAGATCTCAAGCTCTGAGTTTAATTTGAATGGAATGAAGTTACGGTGTCTGTTATTGTCTCTGCGGGGGGCGGGGGCGGTGACCCCTGGAAGCAGTTACAGGCAATCATCATGCATGACTGCGTAAGGTCACAATCTGTGGTGAGAACAAGATGCCGTGTATTGTTTGCACGAGCGGTTGACGTGTCAGGCAGCTGTCTTCAGTCATGTTGACAAGTCTGGTATCTTCTCGGTTCCCTGATGGATTACTTCAGTTAGTAACACCGACTTAAAAGTCGCCGGCTATTATTGTCACTTGTTACTACTTTTATTTCGTTATACAAAGAAGCGTCATTTTCCTGACTTTTTTTTTTTTTGAGACGATATGCTACAGGAAGTATAAATATTTCTTTTCATTCTCGTAGCTACAAATTTTCGACATATACAGAGTTATGTGGGTCTTCGTCATGCTAATGAAACTCATTGCTGCTATGCAAGATTACTCAACAACCTGTGCTTTTCCTAAGAGCGCGAACTTTACTGCAGATATTGAAGATATTGCAGATATTGTCTCCGAAACTCGGCTGTCACACAGCTCTCTGGATTAAGCCAAGATTCACTCAGAGCAATAATGTCGCCACACTTTGTTGACAAGGAATACACTACGACTATTCGTGTAAAGGAAAAGTGGTAAATAAGAGATATGAGATGAAAGGTGAGGAAAGATGAGGAAGGAAGAATAGAGAAAGGAAGGAAGGAGAAGTGAGGAAAAAGGAGGGAGGAAACAGGACGAAGGAGGGAGGATATTCTAGTGAGTAAAATCACGTAATAACATTTCCTTTATAGGGCATAATAACGGCTCACAGACTACATGGTAACCTCTCCTTTACCCCTTTCTCGGCCCCATTCCAATTACCCTTACCAACGATGTTGACGATAACAGTGGTGATGACAGCAGTGATGAACGTAATGACATCGGTGATGATAGTGGTGATGACAGCAGTGATAACAGCGGTGATAACAGTGGTGATGACAGCGGTGATGACAGCCCCTCCATGACATCCGTGGGAATACGTGCGCCTGAGCGCATATTCCACGCACCTGTTGAAGGGTTTGTGAGGTTTGGAGCCTATCGACTACACGAGAGTCATTGAAGCTGCATGTCGCCTGTGCAGAGTCCCGGAGCCATGGCGGAGGCTCTGGGAGGATCAGACACTCTGCCTTTTATCTGTGATCCGCAGACACTATCATCCATTTATTTTAACTGCAATCGTTTGCATATTGTATATTAATAATTATGTTCCTTATTCCAGCTGTGACGAATAACTTGATGCTACGAACTGTTGGCATCAAGTGTCAGCTGGTTCGACTAGCGTTGGAGGAGGAGGAAACGACACCACCTTCATTAGAGGATGTTCTAAGGGTAATGCACATCAACTCTCAGTTTTGGAGAGGAGTCTTACAACGACGTTTTGGTCCGTTCTGGACCATCGTCAAGTCACGAGGTTTCTCTTCTAGTTTCGGTGTTTGGTCCTTTGTTCCAGCCAAGGTATTGACTTTTTTTTTATCCTTCACACCAGTGTATTCGCTCAGGACAACTTTATTGACAACGTTTCGGTCCGTGGACCTTGATCACTTTAACTACATGAATTTAAAGTGATCAACGCTGGTGGACCGACATGTATTTAATTAAAGTGTTTAAAGTGACTCTTTAAGACTGATAGACTGAGCACATCGACTCCAGGCTGAGGGACTGATCACCTCGAACTCCTCCTCTACTTCCACCGTTCTTCTCAGTACTGGACTGAAGAAGCCACTCTGTGGCGAAACGTTTCCTCAATAAAGATTCCCAAATGCTGCACAAGCGCCTCATAAGAACATAAGAACGAAGGAACACTGCAGAAGGCCTACTGGCCCATGCGAGGCAGGTCCAAGTCCCTACCGGCTTAAGCCAATGCACCCAACCTAGTCAGGTCAGGTCACATTGACTTAAGGGAGGAACACGGCAACCGACCTGTTAGCACAAGCTATCAGGTCCAACTCACACCCACCCACATCTACTCATGTATTTATCCAACCTATTTTTGAAGCTACACAACGTTCTGGCCTCTATAACGGTACTTGGGAGTTTGTTCCACTCATCCACAACTCTATTACCAAACCAGTACTTTCCTATATCCCTCCTGAATCTGAATTTTTCCAACTTAAAACCATTGCTGCGAGTCCTGTCTAGGCTAGATATTTTCAGCACACTATTTACATCCCCTTTATTTATTCCTGTCTTCCACTTATAAACCTCAATCATATCCCCCCTAATTCTACGTCTTTCTAGAGAGTGCAGTTTCAGGGCCCTTAGTCTATCCTCATAGGGAAGGTTTCTGATACATGGGATCATCTTTGTCATCCTCCTTTGTACATTTTCCAGAGAATTTATATCCATTCTGTAATACGGTGACCAAAACTGTGCAGCATAATCTAAATGAGGCCTAACCAAGGATGTATAGAGTTGAAGAACAACCTGAGGACTCCTATTATTTATGCTTCTTGATATGAAGCCAAGGATTCTATTAGCTTTATTGCGAACACTTATGCACTGTTGTCTTGGTTTCAGATTACTGCTAACCAGAACTCCTAAATCTTTTTCGCAATCCGTAATATTAAGATCTACATTATTTAGTTTATATGTGGCATGGTTATTGTCCTGTCCAACATTTAGAACTTTGCATTTGTCTATATTAAACTGCATCTGCCACTTCTCCGACCACTGCATCAGTCTATTCAAATCTTCCTGGAGTGCTCGAATGTCCTCGTCAGAATGAATTCGACGGCCTATTTTGGTGTCATCGGCAAACTTGCCGATGTCGCTCTTTATGCCCTCATCTATGTCGTTTATGTAGATTGTGAACAGCAGGGGGCCCAACACTGACCCCTGTGGAACACCGCTCGTGACGCTTCCCCACTCTGATTTCTCCCCATTTATGCAAACTCTCTGCTGCCTATTTGTCAACCATGCCTCTATCCAGGAAAAAATTTCTCCTCCTATTCCATGTGCTTTAATTTTCCTCAATAGTCTCTGATGTGGGACCCTGTCAAAAGCCTTACTGAAGTCCATATACACAATATCATATTCATTACCATGATCTACCTCCTCAAATACCTTAGTGAAAAAAGTTAATAAATTCGTAAGGCAGGAACGCCCCTTTGTAAAACCATGCTGAGATTCGTTGATTAATTTATGCTTTTCAAGGTGGCTACGAACTGCCTCGGCAATTATTGATTCCATAAATTTTCCCACTATGGAGGTTAGGCTTATTGGTCTATAGTTCGAAGCTAAGGACCTGTCACCTGTTTTGAAAATAGGTATCACATTTGCCATTTTCCACTTATCTGGCACCATGCCAGTTTGTAGTGATATGTTGAAAAGATTAGCCAAAGGTGTGCTAAGCTCCTCTTTACATTCCTTTAGAACCCTTGCATACAGTTCATCAGGGCCTGGGGATTTGTTAGGTTTTAATTTATCTATTTGCCTAAGGACCATGTCACTTGTGACCCTAATAGTGCACAGTTTATTATCGTCCTGTTCTACATAATTTATCATTACTGGAATATCGCTGGTATCCTCCTGTGTAAAAACTGAGAGGAAGTATGTGTTAAAAATTCTACACATTTCCTTATCACTGTCAGTGAGCTGACCCGAGGAACTTTTGAGTGGGCCTATCTTGTCCCTGATCTTACTTCTGTATACCTGAAAGAATCCTTTTGGGTTAGTCTTCGATTCTCTTGCAACTTTAACCTCATAATCTCTATTTGCTTTTCTAATTCCCTTTTTTATTTCTCTCTTTAACTGAATATATCGATTTCTTAATTGCCCCTCTCCTCTTTTGATTTGCCTATATATGCCTCTCTTTTGACCAATCAGATATTTTAATCTATTGTTCATCCATTTAGGATCATTTTTGTTTGATCTGATTTCCCTATTTGGAACATAATTTGACTGAGCAGCTAGAACTATGCCCTGGAAAGCATCATATCGGCAACCATCACCACCTACCTGACCCCTAGTCAGGTCATTCCAGTTCAGCCCACCTAAGTAATTTTTCAGTCCTATGAAATCAGCCAAGCGAAAGTCAGGGACGGAGACTTGATTGCCATTATTAGGGGAATTCCATGATATGTTAAAACTGAGTGATTTGTGATCACTCTCCCCAAGCTCATCATTAACCTCAAGATTATTAATTAGTGTTTCCCTACTGGCAAGAACCAAGTCAAGGAGGTTATTTCCCCTAGTTGGCTCTGTCACAAACTGTTTTAAAAAACAATCCTGGATCGTATCAAGAAAGTCACCCGACTCTAAATTTCCTGTCAAATTGCTCCAGTCAATCTGTCTATAGTTGAAATCTCCCATTAGCACAACATTTTCGTATGTAGATGCCTTACGAATTTCGTCCCATAGAAGTTTACTGCACTCCCTATCAAGATTTGGGGCCCTGTAAATCACACCCAAAATTAGTTTTTCTCGGCCCTCGAGAAGCTGTAACCAAACAGATTCAGTGGCTGACGCTTCTAATTTAATATCTTGTCTAACACAACAATTTAAATTGTCTCTGACATACATCGCTACTCCACCACCTTTCCTGTTGACCCTGTCAACCCAGGAACCAATGATCTGACGAATTATATCGTTTTTTAAGTTCATATTTTTGTACAGTGTTCTAGGTGCCTGGTGCTGTCTTCTGAGGTACTTGCTATCCGTGGCTTGTCCTGCATAGTTAAGATCGCCCGTCTGAATAATAACAACACTGAGACTAGCCCTTGGCTAGTCGCAGTGTTGTTATTGTTGTTGTTGGTGTTATTGATCAATACCACTTGTTCGTGGGCACAATAATATGTAGGAATGTAGTGAAGATCGGTTTAAGACTCATGTGAGTACCGAGACCGTAATTATGTACAGGATGTTAAGAGAAACTAAAAGAAACCAAAGATTATTATTTTCCCAAATATAAGTTGTCAGAAAATACCCAGGTGTTAAAAGTACCTCAGAAGATGACTCAGGAAATCGTAATGACACGATTGCAAACAAACCATACCACGGGTGGGGATAGAACCCGCGATCAGAGAGTCTCAAAACTCCAGACCGTCGCGTTAGCCACTGGACCAGCTAGCCACAATAAGATTCGTCCAACTAGGTATATTTCTACACCATAGTTGGACGAATCTTATTGTGGCTAGCTGGTCCAGTGGCTAACGCGACGGTCTGGAGTTTTGAGACTCTCTGATCGCGGGTTCTATCCCCGCCCGTGGTATGGTTTACCTCAGAAGATATCAAGTACCTCAGAAGATATCAAGTACCTCAGAAGATATCAAGTACCTCAGAAGATATCAAGTACCTCAGAAGATATCAAGTGCCTCAGAAGATAGTGTAAGTTATCACACCACTATGTAGGTTATCGCTTCACTGTGTAAGTTATTACTCCGCTGTGTAAGTTATCCTTCGCTGTGTAAGTTATCACTCCGATGTGTAGGTTATCGCTTCACTGTGTAAGTTATCACTCCGCTGTGTAAGTTATCCTTAGCTGTGTAAGGTATTCTTCGCTGTGTAAGTTATCACTCCGCTGTGTAAATTATCACTCCAGTGTGTAGGTTATCACATCGCTGTGTAAGTTATCACTCCGCAGTGTAAGTTATCCTTTGCTGTGTAAGTTATCACTCCGCTGTGTAAGTTATCCTTCGCTGTGTAAGTTATCACTCCGCTGTGTAAGTTATCCTTTGCTGTGTAAGTTATCACTCCGCTGTGTAAGTTATCCTTCGCTGTGTAAGTTATCACTCCGCTGTGTAAGTTATTACTCCGTTGTGTAAGTTATCACTCCGCTGTGTAAGTTATCCTTCGCTGTGTAAGTTATCACTCCGCTGTGTAAGTTATCACTTTGCTGTGTAAGTTATCACTCCGCTGTGTAAGTTATCACTTTGCTGTGTAAGTTATCACTTCGCTGTGTAAGTTATCACTTTGCTGTGTAAGTTATCACTCCGCTGTGTAAGTTATCCTTCGCTGTGTAAGTTATCACTACGCTGTGTAAGTTATCACTTTGCTGTGTAAGTTATCACTCCGCTGTGTAAGTTATCCTTCGCTGTGTAAGTTATCACTTTGCTGTGTAAGTTATCACTTCGATGTGTAAGTTATCACTTTGCTGTGTAAGTTATCACTTTGCTGTGTAAGTTATCACTTTGCTGTGTAAGTTATCACTCCGCTGTGTAAGTTATCCTTCGCTGTGTAAGTTATCACTCCGCTGTGTAAGTTATCCTTCGCTGTGTAAGTTATCACTTCGCTGTGTAAGTTATCACTTTGCTGTGTAAGTTATCACTTCGCTGTGTAAGTTATCACTTTGCTGTGTAAGTTATCACTCCGCTGTGTAAGTTATCCTTCGCTGTGTAAGTTATCACTCCGCTGTGTAAGTTATCACTTTGCTGTGTAAGCTATCACTCCGCTGTGTAAGTTATCCTTCGCTGTGTAAGTTATCACTTTGCTGTGTAAGTTATCACTCTGCTGTGTAAGTTATCACTTTGCTGTGTAAGTTATCACTTTGCTGTGTAAGTTATCACTCCGCTGTGTAAGTTATCCTTCGCTGTGTAAGTTATCACTCCGCTGTGTAAGTTATCCTTCGCTGTGTAAGTTATCACTTCGCTGTGTAAGTTATCACTTTGCTGTGTAAGTTATCACTTCGCTGTGTAAGTTATCACTTTGCTGTGTAAGTTATCACTTTGCTGTGTAAGTTATCACTTTGCTGTGTAAGTTATCACTCCGCTGTGTAAGTTATCCTTCGCTGTGTAAGTTATCACTCCGCTGTGTAAGTTACCCTTCGCTGTGTAAGTTATCACTTCGCTGTGTAAGTTATCACTTTGCTGTGTAAGTTATCACTTCGCTGTGTAAGTTATCACTTTGCTGTGTAAGTTATCACTTCGCTGTGTAAGTTATCACTCCGCTGTGTAAGTTATCCTTCGCTGTGTAAGTTATCACTCCGCTGTGTAAGTTATCACTCCGCTGTGTAAGTTATCACTCCGCTGTGTAAGTTATCCTTCGCTGTGTAAGTTATCACTCCGCTGTGTAAGTTATCCTTGGCTGTGTAAGTTATCACTCCGCTGTGTAAGTTATCACTTTGCTGTGTAAGTTATCACTCCGCTGTGTAAGTTATCCTTCGCTGTGTAAGTTATCACTCCGCTGTGTAAGTTATCCTTCGCTGTGTAAGTTATCACTCCGCTGTGTAAGTTATCACTTTGCTGTGTAAGTTATCACTCCGCTGTGTAAGTTATCACTTTGCTGTGTAAGTTATCACTTTGCTGTGTAAGTTATCACTCCGCTGTGTAAGTTATCACTTTGCTGTGTAAGTTATCACTTTGCTGTGTAAGTTATCACTTCGCTGTGTAAGTTATCACTCCGCTGTGTAAGTTATCACTTTGCTGTGTAAGTTATCACTTCGCTGTGTAAGTTATCCCTTTGCTGTGTAAGTTATCACTCCACTGTGTAAGTTATCCTTCGCTGTGTAAGTTATCACTTTGCTGTGTAAGTTATCACTTTGCTGTGTAAGTTATCCTTCGCTGTGTAAGTTATCACTCCACTGTGTAAGTTATCACTCCGCTGTGTAAGTCATCACTTTTCTGTGTAAGTTATCCTTCGCTGTGTAAGTTATCACTCCGCTGTGTAAGTTATCACTCCGCTGTGTAAGTTATCACTTTGCTGTGTAAGTTATCACTTTGCTGTGTAAGTTATCACTTTGCTGTGTAAGTTATCACTCCGCTGTGTAAGTTATCACTTTGCTGTGTAAGTTATCACTCCGCTGTGTAAGTTATCACTCCGCTGTGTAAGTTATCACTTTGCTGTGTAAGTTATCACTTTGCTGTGTAAGTTATCACTTTGCTGTGTAAGTTATCACTTTGCTGTGTAAGTTATCACTTTGCTGTGTAAGTTATCACTTCGCTGTGTAAGTTATCACTCCGCTGTGTAAATTATCACTTTGCTGTGTAAATTATCACTTTGCTGTGTAAGTTATCACTTTGCTGTGTAAGTTATCACTTCGCTGTGTAAGTTATCACTCCGCTGTGTAAATTATCACTTTGCTGTGTAAGTTATCACTTTGCTGTGTAAGTTATCACTTTGCTGTGTAAATTATCACTTTGCTGTGTAAGTTATCACTTTGCTGTGTAAATTATCACTTTGCTGTGTAAATTATCACTTTGCTGTGTAAGTTATCACTTTGCTGTGTAAATTATCACTTTGCTGTGTAAGTTATCACTTTGCTGTGTAAGTTATCACTTTGCTGTGTAAGTTATCACTTTGCTGTGTAAGTTATCACTTTGCTGTGTAAGTTATCACTTTGCTTTGTAAATTATCACTTTGCTGTGTAAATTATCACTCCGCTGTGTAAGTTATCACTTTGCTGTGTAAATTATCACTTTGCTGTGTAAGTTATCACTCCGCTGTGTAAGTTATTACTCCGCTGTGTAAGTTATCACTCCGCTGTGTAAGTTATCCTTCGCTGTGTAAGTTATCACTCCGCTGTGTAAGTTATCACTTTGCTGTGTAAGTTATCACTCCGCTGTGTAAGTTATCACTTTGCTGTGTAAGTTATCACTTCGCTGTGTAAGTTATCACTTTGCTGTGTAAGTTATCACTCCGCTGTGTAAGTTATCCTTCGCTTTGTAAGTTATCACTCCGCTGTGTAAGTTATCACTTTGCTGTGTAAGTTATCACTCCGCTGTGTAAGTTATCCTTCGCTGTGTAAGTTATCACTTTGCTGTGTAAGTTATCACTCAGCTGTGTAAGTTATCACTTTGCTGTGTAAGTTATCACTTTGCTGTGTAAGTTATCACTCCGCTGTGTAAGTTATCCTTCGCTGTGTAAGTTATCACTCCGCTGTGTAAGTTATCCTTCGCTGTGTAAGTTATCACTTCGCTGTGTAAGTTATCACTTTGCTGTGTAAGTTATCACTTCGCTGTGTAAGTTATCACTTTGCTGTGTAAGTTATCACTCCGCTGTGTAAGTTATCACTTTGCTGTGTAAGTTATCACTTTGCTGTGTAAGTTATCACTCCGCTGTGTAAGTTATCCTTCGCTGTGTAAGTTATCACTCCGCTGTGTAAGTTATCCTTCGCTGTGTAAGTTATCACTTCGCTGTGTAAGTTATCACTTTGCTGTGTAAGTTATCACTTCGCTGTGTAAGTTATCACTTTGCTGTGTAAGTTATCACTTCGCTGTGTAAGTTATCACTCCGCTGTGTAAGTTATCCTTCGCTGTGTAAGTTATCACTCCGCTGTGTAAGTTATCACTCCGCTGTGTAAGTTATCACTCCGCTGTGTAAGTTATCCTTCGCTGTGTAAGTTATCACTCCGCTGTGTAAGTTATCCTTTGCTGTGTAAGTTATCACTCCGCTGTGTAAGTTATCACTTTGCTGTGTAAGTTATCACTCCGCTGTGTAAGTTATCCTTCGCTGTGTAAGTTATCACTCCGCTGTGTAAGTTATCCTTCGCTGTGTAAGTTATCACTCCACTGTGTAAGTTATCACTTTGCTGTGTAAGTTATCACTCCGCTGTTTAAGTTATCACTTTGCTGTGTAAGTTATCACTTTGCTGTGTAAGTTATCACTCCGCTGTGTAAGTTATCACTTTGCTGTGTAAGTTATCACTTTGCTGTGTAAGTTATCACTTCGCTGTGTAAGTTATCACTCCGCTGTGTAAGTTATCACTTTGCTGTGTAAGTTATCACTTCGCTGTGTAAGTTATCACTTTGCTGTGTAAGTTATCACTCCTCTGTGTAAGTTATCCTTCGCTGTGTAAGTTTTCACTTTGCTGTGTAAGTTATCACTTTGCTGTGTAAGTTATCCTTCGCTGTGTAAGTTATCACTCCACTGTGTAAGTTATCACTCCGCTGTGTAAGTTATCACTTTGCTGTGTAAGTTATCCTTCGCTGTGTAAGTTATCACTCCGCTGTGTAAGTTATCACTCCGCTGTGTAAGTTATCACTTTGCTGTGTAAGTTATCACTTTGCTGTGTAAGTTATCACTTTGCTGTGTAAGTTATCACTCCGCTGTGTAAGTTATCACTTTGCTGTGTAAGTTATCACTCCGCTGTGTAAGTTATCACTCCGCTGTGTAAGTTATCACTTTGCTGTGTAAGTTATCACTTTGCTGTGTAAGTTATCACTTTGCTGTGTAAGTTATCACTTTGCTGTGTAAGTTATCACTTCGCTGTGTAAGTTATCACTTCGCTGTGTAAGTTATCACTCCGCTGTGTAAATTATCACTTTGCTGTGTAAATTATCACTTTGCTGTGTAAGTTATCACTTTGCTGTGTAAGTTATCACTTCGCTGTGTAAGTTATCACTCCGCTGTGTAAATTATCACTTTGCTGTGTAAGTTATCACTTTGCTGTGTAAGTTATCACTTTGCTGTGTAAATTATCACTTTGCTGTGTAAGTTATCACTTTGCTGTGTAAATTATCACTTTGCTGTGTAAATTATCACTTTGCTGTGTAAGTTATCACTTTGCTGTGTAAATTATCACTTTGCTGTGTAAGTTATCACTTTGCTGTGTAAGTTATCACTTTGCTGTGTAAGTTATCACTTTGCTGTGTAAGTTATCACTTTGCTGTGTAAGTTATCACTTTGCTTTGTAAATTATCACTTTGCTGTGTAAATTATCACTCCGCTGTGTAAGTTATCACTTTGCTGTGTAAATTATCACTTTGCTGTGTAAGTTATCACTTTGCTGTGTAAGTTATCACTCCGCTGTGTAAGTTATCACTTTGCTGTGTAAATTATCACTTTGCTGTGTAAGTTATCACTTTGCTGTGTAAATTATCACTCCGCTGTGTAAGTTATCACTTTGCTGTGTAAATTATCACTTTGCTGTGTAAGTTATCACTTTGCTGTGTAAGTTATCACTCCGCTGTGTAAGTTATCACTTTGCTGTGTAAATTATCACTTTGCTGTGTAAGTTATCACTCCGCTGTGTAAGTTATCACTTTGCTGTGTAAGTTATCACTT
This sequence comes from Cherax quadricarinatus, assembly GCF_038502225.1. Taxonomy (NCBI): domain Eukaryota; kingdom Metazoa; phylum Arthropoda; class Malacostraca; order Decapoda; family Parastacidae; genus Cherax; species Cherax quadricarinatus. Next base: position 16,289,424 of record NC_091312.1, read on the forward strand.
TGCTGTGTAAGTTATCACTTTGCTGTGTAAATTATCACTTTGCTGTGTAAGTTATCACTTTGCTGTGTAAGTTATCACTTTGCTGTGTAAATTATCACTTTGCTGTGTAAGTTATCACTTTGCTGTGTAAGTTATCACTTTGCTGTGTAAGTTATCACTTTGCTGTGTAAGTTATCACTTTGCTGTGTAAATTATCACTCTGCTGTGTAAGTTATCACTTTGCTGTGTAAATTATCACTCCGCTGTGTAAGTTATCACTTTGCTGTGTAAATTATCACTTTGCTGTGTAAGTTATCACTTTGCTGTGTAAGTTATCACTCCGCTGTGTAAGTTATCACTTTGCTGTGTAAATTATCACTTTGCTGTGTAAGTTATCACTCCGCTGTGTAAGTTATCACTTTGCTGTGTAAGTTATCACTTCGCTGTGTAAGTTATCACTTTGCTGTGTAAGTTATCACTTTGCTGTGTAAGTTATCGCTCCGCTGTGTAAGTTATCACTTTGCTGTGTAAGTTATCACTTTGCTGTGTAAGTTATCACTCCGCTGTGTAAGTTATCACTTTGCTGTGTAAGTTATCACTTCGCTGTGTAAGTTATCGCTCCGCTATATATTTTATTACTCCGATATATAATTGATTGCTTCACTGTTTAAGTTATCGCTCCGCTGCACAAGTGGTCGCTGATACATCAAGGTCACTTCTGCCGTGTGGGTTTAAAACACCCATACTGAGGTTTTCTTTTGCTTTTGTCTTAAAACTATATTTCGTTCTTTAAACAAAATGAGTACACAGTAGTTAGTTACATAGCAGGAAAGTTAACTAGGTTTCACTTTTATACTCCATCACACAGGTTGAGATTCTAGCATACAGGTAATGATATCTGCTAGACTGAGGTGGGAACTTCAGTAGGATGATGAGGATATCGTCCAACATTCCGCTGTGGGTTCAGTAGCTAAGGTGGAACTTCTGAAGCCTCTGTAGCTACTAGCTTGGTTGATCAGACCATGATCCACCAGGAGGTCTGGTCACAGACCGGGCTTCGGGGGCTTTGATCCCGGAAACCCTCTCCAGGTATACTCCACGTATACAAAACTCATACCTGGAGGTTACCTGGAGGTTATTCCGGGGATCAACGCCCCCGCGGCCCGGTTCATGACCAGGCCTCCCGATGGATCAGGGCCTGATCAACTAGGCTGTTACTGCTGGCCGCACGCAGTCCAACGTACGAGCCACAGCCCGGCTGATCCGGCACTGACTTTAGGTATCTGTCCAGCTCTCTTTTGAAGGCAGCCAGGGGTTTATTGGCAATTCCCCTAATGCTTGATGGGAGGCTGTTGAACAGTCTTGGGCCCCGGACACTTATGATGTTTTCCCTTAGTGTACCAATGGCGCCCCTACTTTTTATTGGGGGTATTTTGCATCGCCTGCCCAGTCTTTTACTTTCGTAGGGAGTGATTTCTGTGTGCAGATTTGGGACCATTCCTTCCAAGATTTTCCAAGTGTAGATTATGATATATCTCTCCCTCCTGCGTTCCAACGAGTACAAATCAAGTGCTTCCAAGCGTTCCCAGTAGTTAAGGTGCTTGACAGAACTTATACGTGCAGTAAAGGATCTCTGTACACTCTCTAGATCTGCGATTTCACCTGCTTTGAATGGAGATGTTAATGTACAGCAGTATTCCAGCCTAGAGAGAACAAGTGGTGAAATGCCCTAAAAGTAGCCCTTCATTTGACCGCAGGGGGACTGGGATGGGACTGGATGGCGTTATGGAGTGGGGTTAGGAGGGTGAGGAGTATGGGGAGAGAGGCTATAGAGGGAGTGGGAAACGTAGGAGGGTTGAGGAAGGGAGGGAGGTGTGTAGCACAGTGGGCATCTACCCAATACTAACCCAAGCGTACCCTGGTAGGAAGCAAGCCAAGAACGCCCACCACTGAAGTGAGAAACTCTTATGCATACACACGTTATGTCTGAAGGCAGAGATGAGGCGGTATTTGGAGGAAGTGTTAGTAGGAGAGGGTGTTAATGTAGGACGAGATGTGCTAGGGAGGATATTAAGAAGAGGAAGGGAGACCAGATAACGAGGAAATAACGGCATCTCTTTCGTAGTCTTTGAATCTTTTTTCATACACGGAGGAATGCAGTCCCGCTCGTCTTCATTATGGAGTTTGTGTCCTCAGTGATAGTCTTTTGTTTGCTCTTCCCGGAGATTCAACTCTTTTTTGGGCTCTGTGTTGGTGCGACCGTTTTATATTTTTTGTGTGTGTGTGTGAGTTCATCCCCTGTTGCCTCAGCGATCGCAATATTGATCGTCTGTTCCTTTAGTGAGTCTATCACCTCTTGTGTGCGCCTCTTCCTTACATGAGCGATAATCAACCTATATCCGTGTGAGTTCGATGGTCATTTGTTTCAGACCTTTGAAGGGATGAGCACCGCTCGCTGCTCTCTACCCCGTTCATCTTTTGTTCGCTAATGTCATCTGGGGAACAATACAGTGACCTGGATGACCTGAGAGACCACGCTTGAGGGGTGGGGGTGGAGGAGGGAACGAGAGAGGGGGGGGGGTTACTGACTGTACATGAGAAGACTTGCACAGAGAAAACCTTCTAAACAATATATGTCAGTCAATGATAGTCCTTTTAGGTCACTTATTCTCTCTACGCTGGACAACTACTGTTCAATAACAGCTCCTAGAGAGTAGCGAGGGTGAGGGTAGCGAGGGTGAGGGTAGCGAGGGTGAGGGCAGCGAGGGTGAGGGCAGCGAGGGTGAGGGTAGCGAGGGTGAGGGCAGCGAGGGTGAGGGTAACGAGGGTGAGGGCAGCGAGGGTGAGGGTAGCGAGGGTGAGGGTAGCGAGGGTGAGGGTAGCGAGAGTGAGGGCAGCGAGGGTGAGGGTAGCGAGGGTGAGGGCAGCGAGGGTGAGGGTAGCGAGGGTGAGGGCAGCGAGGGTGAGGGTAGCGAGGGTGAGAGCAGCGAGGGTGAGGGTAGCGAGGGTGAGGGTAGCGAGGGTGAGGGTAGCGAGGGTGAGGGTAGCGAGGGTGAGGGTAGCGAGGGTGAAGGTAGCGAGGTTGAGGGTAGCGAGGGTGAGGGCAGCAAGGGTGAGGGTAGCGAAGGTGAGGGCAGCGAGGGTAAGGGCAGCGAGGGTAAAGGCAGCGAGGGTAAAGGAAGCGAGGGTGAAGGCAGCGAGGGTGAGGGCAGCGAGGGTAAGGGCAGCGAGGGTCAGGGCAGCGAGGGTAAGGGCAGCGAGGGTGAGGGCAGCGAGGGTGAGGGTAGCGAGGGTGAGGGCAGCGAGGGTGAGGGGAGCGAGAGTAAGGGCAGCGAGGGTGAAGGCAGCGAGGGTAAGGGCAGCGAGGGTAAGGGCAGCGAGGGTTAAGGCAGCGAGGGTGAAGGCAGCGAGGGTGAAGGCAGCGAGGGTGAGGGCAGCGAGGGTAAGGGCAGCGAGGGTAAAGGCAGCGAGGGTAAAGGCAGCGAGGGTGAAGGCAGCGAGGGTGAGGGTAGCGAGGGTAAGGGCAGCGAGGGTAAAGGCAGCGAGGGTGATGGCAGCAAGGGTGAGGGCAGCGAGGGTGAAGGCAGCGAGGGTGAGGGCAGCGAGGGTAAGGGCAGCGAGGGTAAGGGCAGCGAGGGTGAGGGCAGCGAGGGTGAGGGTAGCGATGGTGAGGGCAGCGAGGGTGAGGGGAGCGAAGGTAAGGGCAGCGAGGGTGAAGGCAGCGAGGGTAAGGGCAGCGAGGGTAAGGGCAGCGAGAGTAAAGGCAGCGAGGGTGAAGGCAGCGAGGGTGAGGGCAGCGAGGGTAAGGGCAGCGAGGGTGAGGGCAGCCAGGGTGAGGGCAGCGAGGGTAAGGGCAGCGAGGGTAAGGGCAGCGAGGGTAAGGGCAGCGAGGGTAAAGGCAGCGAGGGTGAAGGCAGCGAGGGTGAGGGCAGCGAGGGTGAAGGCAGCGAGGGTGAGGGCAGCGAGGGTGAAGGCAGCGAGGGTGAGGGCAGCGAGGGTGAGGGCAGCGAGGGTAAAGGCAGCGAGGGTAAGGGCAGTGAGGGTTAGGACAGCGAGGGTGAAGGCAGCGAGGGTGAAGGCAGCGAGGGTGAAGGCAGCGAGGGTGAGGGCAGCGAGGTAAGGGCAGCGAGGGTGAAAGCAGCGAGGGTGAGGGACGCGAGGGTGAGGGCAGCGAGGGTGAGGGCAGCGAGAGTGAGGGCAGCGAGGGTGAAAGCAGCGAGGGTGAGGGACGCGAGAGTGAGGGCAGCGAGGGTGAGGGACGCGAGGGTGAGGGCAGCGAGGGTGAGGGCAGCGAGGGTGAGGGCAGCGAGGGTGAAGGCAGCGAGGGTGAGGGCCATCATAGTCTCTTGGTCTAAGATGGTGGTCAGCCCTAGAGCTATAGCCTCGGCGCTAGAGCGCAGGCAAAAAGTCGATATTGGCTGTATCGGAGTAGAGCTTTTTCCTGGAGATTTGTGAAGAGCATCACAATCACTGTGATACCATCACTACACCGCTGCCAGTGACTACACCGCTGCCAGTAACTACACCGCTGCCAGTAACTACACCGCTGCCAGTAACTACACCGCTGCCAGTGACTACACCACTGCCAGTAACTACACCGCTGCCAGTGACTACACCGCTGCCAGTAACTACACCGCTGCCAGTAACTACACCGCTGCCAGTAACTACACCGCTGCCAGTAACTACACCGCTGCCAGTAACTACACCGCTGCCAGTGACTACACCGCTGCCAGTGACTACACCGCTGCCAGTAACTACACCGCTGCCAGTAACTACACCGCTGCCAGTGACTACACCGCTGCCAGTAACTACACCGCTGCCAGTGACTACACCACTGCCAGTAACTACACCACTGCCAGTAACTACACCGCTGCCAGTAACTACACCGCTGCCAGTAACTACACCGCTGCCAGTAACTACACCGCTGCCAGTAACTACACCGCTGCCAGTAACTACACCGCTGCCAGTAACTACACCGCTGCCAGTAACTACACCGCTGCCAGTGACTACACCACTGCCAGTAACTACACCACTGCCAGTAACTACACCGCTGCCAGTGACTACACCGCTGCCAGTAACTACACCACTGCCAGTAACTACACCGCTGCCAGTAACTACACCGCTGCCAGTAACTACACCGCTGCCAGTGACTACACCACTGCCAGTGACTACACCGCTGCCAGTAACTACACCGCTGCCAGTAACTACACCACTGCCAGTGACTACACCGCTGCCAGTAACTACACTGCTGCCAGTAACTACACCGCTGCCAGTAACTACACCGCTGCCAGTAACTACACCACTGCCAGTAACTACACCGCTGCCAGTAACTACACCGCTGCCAGTAACTACACCGCTGCCAGTAACTACACCACTGCCAGTGACTACACCGCTGCCAGTAACTACACCGCTGCCAGTAACTACACCGCTGCCAGTAACTACACCGCTGCCAGTAACTACACCGCTGCCAGTAACTACACCACTGCCAGTAACTACACCGCTGCCAGTAACTACACCGCTGCCAGTAACTACACCACTGCCAGTGACTACACCGCTGCCAGTAACTACACCGCTGCCAGTAACTACACCGCTGCCAGTAACTACACCGCTGCCAGTAACTACACCGCTGCCAGTAACTACACAGCTGCCAGTAACTACACCGCTGCCAGTGACTACACCGCTGCCAGTAACTACACCGCTGCCAGTAACTACACCGCTGCCAGTAACTACACCGCTGCCAGTAACTACACCGCTGCCAGTAACTACACCGCTGCCAGTAACTACACCGCTGCCAGTAACTACACCACTGCCAGTAACTACACCGCTGCCAGTAACTACACCGCTGCCAGTAACTACACCGCTGGCAGTAACTACACCGCTGCCAGTAACTACACCGCTGCCAGTGACTACACCGCTGCCAGTGACTACACCGCTGCCAGTAACTACACCGCTGGCAGTAACTACACCGCTGCCAGTAACTACACCGCTGCCAGTAACTACACCACTGCCAGTGACTACACCGCTGCCAGTAACTACACCGCTGCCAGTAACTACACCACTGCCAGTAACTACACCGCTGCCAGTAACTACACCGCTGGCAGTAACTACACCGCTGGCAGTAACTACACCGCTGCCAGTAACTACACCGCTGCCAGTGACTACACCGCTGCCAGTAACTACACCGCTGCCAGTAACTACACCACTGCCAGTAACTACACCGCTGCCAGTGACTACACCGCTGCCAGTAACTACACCGCTGCCAGTAACTACACCGCTGCCAGTAACTACACCGCTGCCAGTGACTACACCGCTGCCAGTGACTACACCGCTGCCAGTAACTACACCGCTGCCAGTAACTACACCGCTGCCAGTGACTACACCGCTGCCAGTAACTATACCGCTGCCAGTAACTACACCGCTGCCAGTGACTACACCGCTGCCAGTCACTACACCGCTGCCAGTAACTACACCGCTGCCAGTAACTACACCACTGCCAGTGACTACACCGCTGCCAGTAACTACACCGCTGCCAGTAACTACACCGCTGCCAGTAACTACACCGCTGCCAGTAACTACACCGCTGCCAGTGACTACACCGCTGCCAGTAACTACACCACTGCCAGTAACTACACCACTGCCAGTAACTACACCACTGCCAGTAACTACACCACTGCCAGTAACTACACCGCTGCCAGTAACTACACCGCTGCCAGTAACTACACCACTGCCAGTAACTACACCACTGCCAGTAACTACACCACTGCCAGTAACTACACCACTGCCAGTAACTACACCACTGCCAGTAACTACACCACTGCCAGTAACTACACCACTGCCAGTAACTACACCACTGCCAGTAACTACACCGCTGCCAGTGACTACACCACTGCCAGTAACTACACCGCTGCCAGTAACTACACCGCTGCCAGTAACTACACCGCTGCCAGTAACTACACCGCTGCCAGTGACTACACCGCTGCCAGTAACTACACCGCTGCCAGTGACTACACCGCTGCCAGTGACTACACCGCTGCCAGTGACTACACCGCTGCCAGTAACTACACCGCTGCCAGTAACTACACCGCTGCCAGTAACTACACCGCTGCCAGTGACTACACCGCTGCCAGTAACTACACCGCTGCCAGTGACTACACCGCTGCCGGTAACTACACCGCTGCCAGTGACTACACCGCTGCCAGTAACTACACCGCTGCCAGTGACTACACCGCTGCAAGTGACTACACCGCTGCCAGTAACTACTCCGCTGCCAGTGACTACACCACTGCCAGTAACTACACCGCTGCCAGTAACTACACTGCTGCCAGTAACTACACCGCTGCCAGTAACTACACCGCTGCCAGTAACTACACCGCTGCCAGTAACTACACCGCTGCCAGTAACTACACCGCTGCCAGTAACTACACCGCTGCCAGTAACTACACCACTGCCAGTAACTACACCGCTGCCAGTGACTACACCGCTGCCAGTGACTACACCACTGCCAGTAACTACACCGCTGCCAGTGACTACACCGCTGCCAGTAACTACACCGCTGCCAGTAACTACACCGCTGCCAGTAACTACACCGCTGCCAGTAACTACACCACTGCCACTGACTACACCGCTGCCAGTAACTACACCGCTGCCAGTGACTACACCACTGCCAGTAACTACACCACTGCCAGTAACTACACCACTGCCAGTAACTACACCACTGCCAGTAACTACACCGCTGCCAGTGACTACACCGCTGCCAGTAACTACACCGCTGCCAGTAACTACACCGCTGCCAGTAACTACACCGCTGCCAGTAACTACACCGCTGCCAGTGACTACACCGCTGCCAGTGACTACACCGCTGCCAGTAACTACACCGCTGCCAGTAACTACACCGCTGCCAGTAACTACACCGCTGCCAGTAACTACACCGCTGCCAGTAACTACACCGCTGCCAGTAACTACACCACTGCCAGTAACTACACCACTGCCAGTAACTACACCACTGCCAGTAACTACACCACTGCCAGTAACTACACCGCTGCCAGTGACTACACCACTGCCAGTAACTACACCGCTGCCAGTGACTACACCGCTGCCAGTGACTACACCACTGCCAGTGACTACACCGCTGCCAGTAACTACACCGCTGCCAGTAACTACACCGCTGCCAGTAACTACACCGCTGCCAGTAACTACACCGCTGCCAGTAACTACACCGCTGCCAGTAACTACACCGCTGCCAGTAACTACACCGCTGCCAGTAACTACACCGCTGCCAGTAACTACACCGCTGCCAGTGACTACACCGCTGCCAGTAACTACACCACTGCCAGTAACTACACCGCTGCCAGTAACTACACCGCTGCCAGTGACTACACCACTGCCAGTAACTACACCGCTGCCAGTGACTACACCACTGCCAGTAACTACACCACTGCCAGTAACTACACCGCTGCCAGTAACTACACCACTGCCAGTAACTACACCGCTGCCAGTGACTACACCGCTGCCAGTAACTACACCGCTGCCAGTAACTACACCGCTGCCAGTAACTACACTGCTGCCAGTGACTACACCACTGCCAGTAACTACACCGCTGCCAGTAACTACACCGCTGCCAGTGACTACACCACTGCCAGTGACTACACCACTGCCAGTAACTACACCGCTGCCAGTAACTACACCACTGCCAGTAACTACACCGCTGCCAGTGACTACACCGCTGCCAGTAACTACACCGCTGCCAGTAACTACACCACTGCCAGTAACTACACCACTGCCAGTAACTACACCGCTGCCAGTAACTACACCGCTGCCAGTGACTACACCGCTGCCAGTAACTACACCGCTGCCAGTGACTACACCGCTGCCAGTAACTACACCGCTGCCAGTGACTACACCGCTGCCAGTAACTACACCGCTGCCAGTAACTACACCGCTGCCAGTGACTACACCGCTGCCAGTAACTACACCGCTGCCAGTGACTACACCACTGCCAGTAACTACACCGCTGCCAGTAACTACACCGCTGCCAGTGACTACACCGCTGCCAGTAACTACACCGCTGCCAGTGACTACACCGCTGCCAGTGACTACACCGCTGCCAGTAACTACACCGCTGCCAGTAACTACACCGCTGCCAGTAACTACACCGCTGCCAGTAACTACACCGCTGCCAGTAACTACACCGCTGCCAGTAACTACACCGCTGCCAGTAACTACACTGCTGCCAGTGACTACACCGCTGCCAGTAACTACACCGCTGCCAGTGACTACACCGCTGCCAGTGACTACACCGCTGCCAGTAACTACACCGCTGCCAGTGACTACACCGCTGCCAGTTACTACACCGCTGCCAGTAACTACACCGCTGCCAGTAACTACACCACTGCCAGTAACTACACCGCTGCCAGTAACTACACCGCTGCCAGTAACTACACCGCTGCCAGTGACTACACCGCTGCCAGTGACTACACCGCTGCCAGTAACTACACCGCTGCCAGTAACTACACCGCTGCCAGTAACTACACCGCTGCCAGTGACTACACCGCTGCCAGTAACTACACCGCTGCCAGTAACTACACCGCTGCCAGTAACTACACCACTGCCAGTAAATACACTGCTGCCAGTAACTACACCGCTGCCAGTGAGTACACCGCTGCCAGTAACTACACCGCTGCCAGTAACTACACCGCTGCCAGTAACTACACCGCTGCCAGTAACTACACCGCTGCCAGTGACTACACCGCTGCCAGTGACTACACCGCTGCCAGTAACTACACCGCTGCCAGTAACTACACCGCTGCCAGTAACTACACCGCTGCCAGTGACTACACCGCTGCCAGTGACTACACCGCTGCCAGTAACTACACCGCTGCCAGTAACTACACCGCTGCCAGTAACTACACCGCTGCCAGTGACTACACCGCTGCCAGTGACTACACCGCTGCCAGTAACTACACCGCTGCCAGTAACTACACCGCTGCCAGTAACTACACCGCTGCCAGTGACTACACCGCTGCCAGTAACTACACCGCTGCCAGTGACTACACCGCTGCCAGTAACTACACCGCTGCCAGTGACTACACCGCTGCCAGTAACTACACCGCTGCCAGTAACTACACCGCTGCCAGTGACTACACCGCTGCCAGTAACTACACCACTGCCAGTAACTACACCGCTGCCAGTAACTACACCGCTGCCAGTAACTACACCGCTACCAGTAACTACACCGCTGCCAGTGACTACACCGCTGCCAGTAACTACACCGCTGCCAGTAACTACACCGCTGCCAGTAACTACACCGCTGCCAGTAACTACACCGCTGCCAGTGACTACACCACTGCCAGTAACTACACCACTGCCAGTAACTACACCGCTGCCAGTGACTACACCGCTGCCAGTAACTACACCGCTGCCAGTAACTACACCGCTGCCAGTAACTACACCGCTGCCAGTGACTACACTGCTGCCAGTAACTACACCGCTGCCAGTAACTACACCGCTGCCAGTAACTACACCGCTGCCAGTAACTACACCACACTTGTCTACAAGCACATTAAACACTACTATCTACCGGAAACAATCTTCTAGTTTTATTTTTTAAATGTCACGGGAAAATTTTTTTAAGAGAAATAAGTTGGGTATGTTTCTTGCCAAGTTCTACAGAGGTTACCCACTGCTGAAGAAAATTTCTGACGTACATAGAAATATACACTTTGTTGCCACACTGTGTATGTATCACCGTGTGAAGTTCCTCGACACATCGAGAAGTGTTAGCTACACTTCGATGCTTTATTAGTTACATTAACTATGATAAAATATTATAGTTAATGTAACTAATGACCTGGAACTGCTGGATTCCGACCAAAAATGGAGAATGTCTCTTCTGATCTGCTTTCAACTTTAGGCATTGATGTGTTTTTTTCAGTGGTAGATTCGCACTGATTTTGGGTTATGTAAATTTTAATTTCCCATTTTTTATTTAACAGATTGGTTTCCATGCAATAACTGGAGAATGCCTCTCCTGATCGGATTGAAACCTTAATTACTGTCGCCTCTTAAATAAAGAAACATTTGGACTTATTTTAGGCTGTATTGATACCAATTTATCAATGTTAATGAAGAAATTTGAAAAGTTTAAATACTTCTTTTCATCATGAACGCTTCATCCGATCGGATCAAGAATTTCAACTCTAGCTTTGGGCTGTGTCGATGATCATTTGTCAGGGACATTGTTCTCCATGTGATAATTTGTGAAGGCTTTTCCCGAGTGACTTCACATCTTCAACGGTGATATTTAGTTGTGTTAAAAACTAACGGTGCAGTCTGTGCTATTTGTTTTTGCGTGAAGTGTAGTAGAAGGGGCTGGGTTTATGGGATACGAGGATACCTTTCGCGGATCGCACAGCGACAGAAATATTAGTATATCTAGCTGATGATGGTGTTGCTGTTAGTTGAATGCTGCTCTCGCTGTCTCTGTTTCTGCTTTGCTGTTTCTACTGCTGTTGAAGCAGGTCGTCCTGTTGAAGCAGCTGGCCCGCTAACCCACTAGCAGAACACCCGAGGGCCACCTCCCTGGGTGAGTGCCTGGCTCACCTACTAACACGTAACATGTTTGTAAATGCAATTAGTGCCACTACTCTGCAATAATTTCCACCTGACTGCGGCAACGCTGGCTAGGATGACGCTGACACAGACAAGCAGAGGGACCACTGTATTACAACTAAGCAAAAGCCGTGATTCGCCTCCCCCCGTCCTCATAAAACACGAGTAGGTCAGTACGCGGCCAAGGACTCACTTGTCTTGCTAAGGAGCCGTCGTACTACGGGAGGGATTTGAGTTTAGCTTTTTTGAGAAAATAAATCGGTTAATTGTAACAAAAAAGATATTTATCTTACCTTCAAGACCAGGTATGAGATGATGATGATGAATAACAATCATATTATGATTATTACTGCAGTAATGTGCATATTAATTGGGACAGTGGTGAAATAAGACATTTATTTGGAAAATTAATGTTTATTTGAAAAATATACGGCAGTGATAGGACAGATAATTGATTCAATAGGAGATTTGACTGCCCTTTGCTTTTATAAGCATTGCTACACTACGGCATAGAATCGACCGATGTTGAACACATTTTAGCAAATGCTTCGTCGTGGTACCAGATCCTAATAACAGCAACAATTAGATTCACCATAGTTGAACAGTCCTGTTTTGCGATCCTGCGTTTGGTTACTACCCATAGATTCTCATTTGGGTTGAGGTCAGGAGAGTTTCCAGGCCAATTTAAAACGCTTAGCCCATTTACTCCAGCTGAAGCCAAATCTTTCTGTATATCTTTGCTGATTTTCTTGGGATCTTTCACAATACTTCTTATGATAACCTTGTCATCGTGAGGTGTTGTCTTGCGTTTTCTTCTGTATCTTCCTGGACGCAGCGCTACGCAATCACCAGTGTCGTCAGCTCTCTTCAGAATCCGACCAACAGCTGACCTTGCTAGACTAAAATTTTCGGCAATCTGTCTGATACTCAAATCAGCATGTTTTCTAAGAGCTACAGTATTTGCACGCTTCCTAGGTGTAACATCCATCATGAATTTCAGCAGCAATCATGAATTGAAGGGGAGAATTTGGCGAAACCACATTCGCTCATAGAGCACGCTTGCATGAATAGCTTTACAGAACAACAGCTGTTGTAGCAGGGTAACACTACAGCTTGATGGTCGTCAGAAGTCAGCAGCAAAATCTTATGAAAAGAACCCAAACTACATTTATTAAGCCTGAGACTAAGACGAAATTTACTCCTGTCCTAATTAATTTCACACTACTGTATAACGTAATATATGGGGACTGTTGAAACCTGATATATAGGGACTGTATAACGTGATATATAGGGACTGTTTCCGTGCATTAACAGGCTCCTGTTTAAGCTGAGGCAGCTGTCAGATCAAAGTCTATCATGATAATCCCCTGGTTCCAGTGTCTTGTTGACCGACAACGTTGATAAGCTTGTCAAGTGATAATTGTCTTGCGTGTCTCCAGCCTGTAGAAGCCCCTGTGCAGATTATTCCCATGGAGATGACTTTCTATCAAACAGATAGACGAGGAAAAGAGATCACTAGAGGGAGAGAGGCAGTGAGAGGGAGTCAGTGAGGGGTCAAGAATGGCCAGAGGAAGGAAGGACAATCCATGCATGGCTAGCTGAGTTAAGCTGCGAGCAAGTGCATTTCTGGCTGGTGTTAACGTGGAGAGAGTAGACAGTCCTCATTTACTTGGCAACCTTCCCATCCTATAGTGATATTCCTCAACTTTATCAAACTATAGGCATTTACAAAAAATACTCAAGTATAAGTCACCCCTTTTTTGTTCAGCTTATGTCTGTAATTTTAAATCTCATTTCGATTATCCCTGTTATCCCTATACTCCCTCTTTTACTTATTTTCGTATTACTGTGAGTTATTTCTTACTTATATACCCAATAAATACCGAATTAGAACACTAGGATATTCCTCCAGGTAGCTAGGTGCCCCTTCTCAGCATTAATTAGGTAATATCAGTTATTAACTAGTACACTTACATTGACTGATACATATATATTTATTACGTATTCTATTTCTGATGGAAAGTGAGAATAATGTGTTGAGTGATATGGTGAACAGTGCAAGAAAATATGGGAAAGACATCTCGCTAGAGAACATATATTATGGGTTACAAGTTCACCGTTGCTGATCTGCAGTGTATATCTTAATATAAGGTTTTTAGTACGTTTGAGTTCAACTCTTAATGAGATTATACTCGCCAGTGTCTTTCAAACACCAGGCATTCGAAATTTTATTATAATAATTGTTGTTGTTGTTTTCGTTATCTTGAAAAAATAAGCGTTAAATCCGCACGGTAAAGGAGTTGAAGAAGAAGAGGCAAGAGTGAAGAACAATAGACAACAGCCTCCACAGGTGAATGCTTTAACAGATGACAGTTATAAAGACAGTTATTATTATATTGGGGAGGGAGGGTGAGGGAAGGATAATGAGGGAGGGATAGTGAGAGAGAGAGAGAGAGAAAGAGAGAGAGAGAGAGAGAGAGAGAGAGAGAGAGAGAGAGAGAGAGAGAGAGAGGGGGGGGGAGGGAGAGAGGGAGAAACAGGACAAAGAGGGAGCAAATTGCTAAACGTGACTCGAGGCAAAAGACATCTCCCTTCCCTTTAATCCCCTCCCCCTCCTATATCGCCCCCTCCCCCTCCTTCCCATTGATACTTATCAGTTTTCTCCGCTTCATACTCTTCCCTCACCCACTAGTGGCACAGGGTCCAGCTCACCAGTGAGCTCATCTCAAAGCTGTTACACCTCACTTCCTATACACACGTCTGTGATCAACTGCTCCTGCTGTAGGCTAAGTCAGCCATCATCTTCCAGCTAGAGTAATAGATTGATTACTACCTCTCTACTTCGGCTACCTCGTTTTCCATCAATACTGATGTCTGCAGGAGTGTGATCGACAGATGAGCTTGCAATGTAGGAGAAAACTCTAGTCAATAATGATTCAAGGTGTTGCGCATGTCTTCTTTAAGTATGAATGTATGTAACCATGTATATATATAAACACACATATATATATATATATATATATATATATATATATATATATATATATATATATATATATATATATATATATATACATAATGTTTTCTTCATCAAGTATTATATAAACTGTTTTAGTTAGGCTCGAGGTATCTTACTTTACGAGTTTATTTGAATACCTTTGTAAACGTTTGCATTCCAAAGGTTCTGTTGAGCCCCAGCGGCACACACACACACACATACACACATACACACACATTCACACACACATACACACACATACACACACATACACACAGACATACACACACACACAGACATACACACACACATACACACACACACATACACACACACATGCACACACATACACACACATACACACACATACACACACATACACACACATACACACGCATACACACAGAGATACACACACACACAGACATACACACACACATACACACACACACATACACACACACACACACATACACACACATATACACACACATACACACACATACACACACATACACACACATACACACAGACATACACACACACACAGACATATACACACACATAAACACACACACATACACACACACATGCACACACATACACACAGACATACACACACACACATACACACACACATACACACACATACACACACACATGCACACACACATGCACACACACATGCACTCACACATACACACACACACAAACACACACACACACACACACACACACACACCACACACACACACACACACACACACACACACACACACACACACACACACACACA
The DNA here is from genome assembly GCF_038502225.1 of Cherax quadricarinatus. Taxonomy (NCBI): domain Eukaryota; kingdom Metazoa; phylum Arthropoda; class Malacostraca; order Decapoda; family Parastacidae; genus Cherax; species Cherax quadricarinatus. The sequence continues at coordinate 16,304,804 of NC_091312.1, forward strand.
CACACACACACACACACACACACCACACACACACCACACACACAAACACACACACACACACACACACACACACACACACACACACACACACACACACACACACACACACACACACACACACACACACACACACACACACTGCACTCCCAAAGAGTGTAAGAAAAATCCGTAATAAAGAAAAAGTGAGCATTTTTCAGACATACTTGAGCGCCTCCTGGAAGTCCTACGTGTCAAGGAGCTGAAGAAAATCACTATCCTACGATGAACTCTTTTTCGTCGAAGTCATTTTTTGTAATGATGAGAGGGACGGTAGGGCGTCTCTGTGGACCTTTCTGTGTACGTCTACATAGGTGTTATATTTGTATATATATGTATGTATATATATATATATATATATATATATATATATATATATATATATATATATATATATATATATATATATATATATATATATATATATATATATATATGTATATGTATATAAAACGAGCGATCAGAAATACTCAGCAATCACGAAGGAATGCCGGGGAGGGAAATTGATGGTGCTCTAGGCCTTTCGAGTTGCAACGTCAAACACTTCTACAGGAGAAATGTAATAAATGGACCGGGGTGTTGAAAATCAGTATAGCATAGGCTCTAAAGAGAAACGTTTTACTACAGCGAGAACTTTTTACTACAGCGAGAAACGTTTAAGTTAACGAGAATTTTTTTTTTTTTTTTTTTCAAATATTACGCAGCCAGTGTCCGTGAACGAGGCGTTGACAGGAGGTAACAATGCCAGCAAACCCTCTCCCATTACCCCTTCCCCCTCCTCAAACCCCTTCCTCCTTCCCCTCCCTCACCTCCAGCTACAAGACGTCCGCCCCCCGCTGACGCCGAAGAAAGCCGTAAAAGTTCGGCGACTAAACGAAGATTGCCTGTTTTATATATATATATATATATATATATATATATATATATATATATATATATATATATATATATATATATATATATATATATATATATATATCGCTGCTGTCGTTCGTTCGGATGTTCCGCCAAGTCTTGCTGCCGTCATTAATTTCGGGTCGAGGTTTGTCGTTGTCGTTGCTGCTGTGTTCCTGGTTGCTGCTGCTGCTGCTGCTGCTGCAGTTCGTTTACCTCCGACTACTCCAGCGACACGATCATGAGGTAGGGAATGAGGGAGGAAGTGAGGGAGGGAGGGAGGGTGGATAACGAGGGTGACAGGGTGATGATGGAACGACTCGTACTCTTGTGTTCCATTGTATTTATCAGTGTTAATATCCTTCCTCTTACCCCTTCCTTGTTGCTTCACTCTGAGAGATGCTGACCTGTGTTGCTCCACTCTGAGATGTGCTGACCTGTGTTGCTCCACTCTGAGAGGTGCTGACCTGTGTTGCTCCACTCTGAGAGGTGCTGACCTGTGTTGCTCCACTCTGAGAGGTGCTGACCAGTGTTGCTTCACTCTGAGAGGTGCTCATCTGTGTTGCTTCACTCTGAGAGATGCTGACCTGTGTTGCTCCACTCTGAGAGGTGCTGACCTGTGTTGCTCCACTCTGAGAGGTGCTGACCTGTGTTGCTCCACTCTGAGAGGTGCTGACCAGTGTTGCTTCACTCTGAGAGGTGCTCACCTGTGTTGCTTCACTCTGAGAGATGCTGACCTGCGTTGCTCCACTCTGAGAGATGCTTACCTGCGTTGCTCCACTCTGAGAGATGCTGACCTGTGTTTCATTCTCTGAGTACCATTATTACTCTTTATTCTGACTGTTTATCTGACTGTTTATTATTACTGTTTATTCTGACTGCTTATTATTACTGTTTATTCTGACTATTATTACTGTTTATTCTGACTGCTTATCCTTTCTGTTCATTCTTACTGTCTATTCTTGCTGTTCATACTCACTGTTTATTCTTACTGTTTAATCTTACTGTTCATTCTTACTGTTTATTCTTACTATTCATTGTTACAGTTCCTTCTTACAGTCCCTTGTTACAGTCGAGACACACAGGAGTTCGTCCAAGCTACTCTTTCCTCTCTGGTCTTAGTTATCACACATCTCTTTTGAATTTATAAAAGTCTGACCTTGTATTTCTTAGTCGCTGTTGTGAAGACCTTGTGAGCGTTACGGGTTCTCACAGAGTCACTCTCACTCTACCCTGGCAGGAACAACACAGTGACCGCAGCAACACAAGTCAACCACAACACTCTGGCAGGAACAATACAGTGACCGCAGCAACACAAGTCAACCACAACACTCTGGCAGGAACAACACAGTGACCGCAGCAACACAAGTCAACCACAACACTCTGGCAGGAACAACACAGTGACCGCAGCAACACAAGTCAACCACAACACTCTGGCAGGAACAATACAGTGACCGCAGCAACACAAGTCAACCACAACACTCTGGCAGGAACAATACAGTGACCGCAGCAACACAAGTCAACCACAACACTCTGGCAGGAACAACACAGTGACCGCAGCAACACAAGTCAACCACAACACTCTGGCAGGAACAATAGTGACCGCAGCAACACAAGTCAACCACAACACTCTGGCAGGAACAACACAGTGACCGCAGCAACACAAGTCAACCACAACACTCTGGCAGGAACAATACAGTGACCGCAGCAACACAAGTCAACCACAACACTCTGGCAGGAACAATAGTGACTGCAGCAACACAAGTCAACCACAACACTCTGGCAGGAACAACACAGTGACCGCAGCAACACAAGTCAACCACAACACTCTGGCAGGAACAACACAGTGACCGCAGCAACACAAGTCAACCACAACACCCTGGCAGGAACAACACAGTGACCGCAGCAACACAAGTCAACCACAACACTCTGGCAGGAACAACACAGTGACCGCAGCAACACAAGTCAACCACAACACTCTGGCAGGAACAACACAGTGACCGCAGCAACACAAGTCAACCACAACACTCTGGCAGGAACAACACAGTGACCGCAGCAACACAAGTCAACCACAACACTCTGGCAGGAACAACACAGTGACCGCAGCAACACAAGTCAACCACAACACTCTGGCAGGAACAACACAGTGACCGCAGCAACACAAGTCAACCACAACACTCTGGCAGGAACAACACAGTGACCGCAGCAACACAAGTCAACCACAACACCCTGGCAGGAACAACACAGTGACCGCAGCAACACAAGTCAACCACAACACTCTGGCAGGAACAACACAGTGACCGCAGCAACACAAGTCAACCACAACACTCTGGCAGGAACAACACAGTGACCGCAGCAACACAAGTCAACCACAACACCCTGGCAGGAACAACACAGTGACCGCAGCAACACAAGTCAACCACAACACTCTGGCAGGAACAACACAGTGACCGCAGCAACACAAGTCAACCACAACACCCTGGCAGGAACAACACAGTGACCGCAGCAACACAAGTCAACCACAACACTGGCAGGAACAACACAGTGACCGCAGCAACACAAGTCAACCACAACACTCTGGCAGGAACAATACAGTGACCGCAGCAACACAAGTCAACCACAACACTCTGGCAGGAACAATACAGTGACCGCAGCAACACAAGTCAACCACAACACTCTGGCAGGAACAACACAGTGACCGCAGCAACACAAGTCAACCACAACACTCTGGCAGGAACAACACAGTGACCGCAGCAACACAAGTCAACCACAACACCCTGGCAGGAACAACACAGTGACCGAAGCAACACAAGTCAACCACAACACTCTGGCAGGAACAACACAGTGACCCCAGCAACACAAGTCAACCACAACACTCTGGCAGGAACAACACAGTGACCGCAGCAACACAAGTCAACCACAACACTCTGGCAGGAACAACACAGTGACCGCAGCAACACAAGTCAACCACAACACCGTGGAAGGAACAACACAGTGACCGCAGCAACACAAGTCAACCACAACACCGTGGAAGGAACAACACAGTGACCGCAGCAACACAAGTCAACCATAACACCGTGAAAGGAGCAACACAGTGACCGCAGCAACACAAGTCAACCACAACACTCTGGCAGGAACAACACAGTGACCGCAGCAACACAAGTCAACCACAACACTCTGGCAGGAACAACACAGTGACCGCAGCAACACAAGTCAACCACAACACCCTGGAAGGAACAACACAGTGACCGCAGCAACACAAGTCAACCACAACACCCTTGCAGGAATAACACAGTGACCGCAGCAACACAAGTCAACCACAACACCCTGGAAGGAACAACACAGTGACCGCAGCAACACAAGTCAACCACAACACCATGGAAGGAACAACACAGTGACCGCAGCAACACAAGTCAACCACAACACCCTGGAAGGAACAACACAGTGACCGCAGCAACACAAGTCAACCAGAACACTCTGGCAGGAACAACACAGTGACCGCTGCAACACAAGTCAACCACAACACTGTGGAATGAACAACACAGTGACTGCAGCAACACAAGTCAACCACAACACCCTCGAAGGAACAACACAGTGACCGCAGCAACACAAGTCAACCACAACACCGTGGAAGGAACAACACAGTGACCGCAGCAACACAAGTCAACCACAACCCCCTGGCAGGAACAACACAGTGACCGCAGCAACACAAGTCAACCACAACACTCTGGCAGGAACAACACAGTGACCGCAGCAACACAAGTCAACCACAACACTCTGGCAGGAACAACACAGTGACCGCAGCAATACAAGTCAACCACAACACCCTGGCAGGAACAACACAGTGACCGCAGCAACAAAAGCCAACCAGAACACTCTGGCAGGAACAACACAGTGACCGCTGCAACACAAGTCAACCACAACACCGTGGAAGGAACAACACAGTGACCCCAGCAACACAAGTCAACCAGAACACTCTGGCAGGAACAACACAGTGACCGCTGCAACACAAGTCAACCACAACACCGTGGAATGAACAACACAGTGACTGCAACAACACAAGTCAACCACAACACCCTGGAAGGAACAACACAGTGACCGCAGCAACACAAGTCAACCACAACACCGTGGAAGGAACAACACAGTGACCGCAGCAACACAAGTCAACCACAACACTCTGGCAGGAACAACACAGTGACCGCAGCAACACAAGTCAACCACAACACCGTGGAAGGAACAACACAGTGACCGCAGCAACACAAGTCAACCACAACACCGTGGAAGGAACAACACAGTGACCGCAGCAAGACAAGTCAACCACAACACTCTGGCAGGAACAACACAGTGACCGCAGCAACACAAGTCAACCACAACACCCTGGCAGGAACAACACAGTGACCGCAGCAACACAAGTCAACCACAACACCCTGGAAGGAACAACACAGTGACCGCAGCAACACAAGTCAACCACAACACCCTGGAAGGAACAACACAGTGACCGCAGCAACACAAGTCAACCACAACACCCTTGCAGGAATAACACAGTGACCGCAGCAACACAAGTCAACCACAACACCCTGGCAGGAACAACACAGTGACCGCAGCAACACAAGTCAACCACAACACCCTGGCAGGAATAACACAGTGACCGCAGCAACACAAGTCAACCACAACACCCTGGCAGGAACAACACAGTGACCGCAGCAACACAAGTCAACCACAACACCCTTGCAGGAATAACACAGTGACCGCAGCAACACAAGTCAACCACAACACCCTGGCAGGAACAACACAGTGACCGCAGCAACACAAGTCAACCACAACACCCTGGAAGGAACAACACAGTGACCGCAGCAACACAAGTCAACCACAACACCCTGGCAGGAACAACACAGTGACCGCAGCAACACAAGTCAACCACAACACCGTGGAAGGAATAACACAGTGACCGCAGCAACACAAGTCAACCACAACACCCTGGAAGGAACAACTCAGTGACCGCAGCAACACAAGTCAACCACAACACCCTTGCAGGAAGAACACAGTGACCGCAGCAACACACAAGTCACCCACAACACATTCACAGGAACAACACAGTGACTGCAGCAACACAAGTCACCCACAAGACCATGGCAGCAGCAACACAGTGACTGCAGCAACACAAGTCACCCACAACACCATGGCAGGAGCAACACAGTGACTGCAGCAACACAAGTAACCCACAACACCCTGGCAGGAGCAACACAGTGACTGCAGCAACACAAGTCACCCACAAGTCACCCACAACACCCTGGCAGGAGCAACACAGTGACTGCAGCAACACAAGTCACCCACAACACCCTGGCAGGAGCAACATAGTGACTGCAGCAACACAAGTAACCCACAACACCCTGACAGTAGCAACACAATGACTGCAGCAACAGAAGTCACCCATAAGTCACCCACAACACCCTGGCAGGAGCAACACAGTGACTGCAACAACACAAGTCACCCACAACACCCTGGCAGGAGCAACACAGTGACTGCAACAACACAAGTCACACACAACACCCTGGCAGCAGCAACACAGTGACTGCAGCAACACAAGTCACACACAACACAAGTCACACACTGCACAAGTCACCCACAACACCCTGGCAGCAGCAACACAGTGACTGCAGCAACACAAGTCACACACAACACCCTGGCAGCAGCAACACAGTGACTGCAGCAACACAAGTCACGCACAACACAAGTCACCCACAACACCCTGGCAGCAGCAACACAGTGACTGCAGCAACATAAGTCACACACAACACCCTGGCAGCAGCAACACAGTGACTGAAGCAACACAAGTCAACCACAACACCCTGGCAGGAACACTTAATAGCTAGTCATGACACTAGAAGAGGACACTTTAGCCAACGTTTCGCTCCTTCCTGGACCATCATCAAGTCACCTGACCACTTACAGGACACTGATGTGTGACTGACAACTTCCTGTCTGACTCCTATTTTGAATACAGGTGTTATGGTGCTATTTGCGCGCGCTCGTGCGTGTGTGTGTGTGTGTGTGTGTGTGTGTGTGTGTGTGTGTGTGTGTGTGTGTGTGTGTGTGTGTGTGTGTGACTGATCACCTCACAATCACTTCCTCGAGACTTAGGGATTGACATCCCTCATACACATCTCTCTACTGTTGTTACTCAACACAGCTGCTGTTACTCAACATAGCTGCTGTGTTGCTCAACACAGCTGCTGTTACTCAACATAGCTGCTGTGTTGCTCAACACAGCTGCTGTTACTCAACATAGCTGCTGTGTTGCTCAACACAGCTGCTGTTACTCAACATAGCTGCTGTGTTGCTCAACACAGCTGCTGTTACTCAACATAGCTGCTGTGTTGCTCAACACAGCTGCTGTTACTCAACACAGCTGCTGTTACATAACACAGCTGCTGTTATATAACGCAACTGCTGTTACATAACGCAGCTGCTGTTACATAACGCAGCTGCTGTTACATAACACAGCTGCTGTTACATAACACATCTGCTGTTACTCAACACAGCTGCTCTTACTGAGCACAGGTGCTGTTACTCAGCACAGGTGCTGTTATATACCATCTTTCTGCTCACACTATCCCTTCCCCCTTTGCACCTCCCTTCCCCTTACTCTGTACTTCCCCCCTCAAACACTCACCCCCCTATCCCTGTAGGGTCCCTGACCTTTCTGGTCACCTGGCACTCACACACACACACATACACACACACACACACACACACACACACACACACACACACACACACACACACACACACACACACCATCCCCATCCCCATATATCTTAAGTATCTAGACCACATTTAACCACCAATTAGCGTGTAATTATGTCGTCATGAGCGAGAATTATTGTAGAGGAGGGGAAGAGGAGGAGGAGGAGGAGGAGGAAGAAGAAGAAGAAGAAGAAGAAGAAGAAGAAGAAGAAGAAGAAGAAGAAGAAGAAGAAGAAGAAGAAGAAGAAGAAGAAGAAGAAGAAGAAGAAGAAGAAGAAGAATATTGCATTGAATTAGCGTTAAGAACTGATAACAGAGTCATGCAGTGTTCACACGTTCAGTGTTCAAACAAAACTTTTTTCCCACGTTTGTGTTGCATCTCTTGCCTCAGAGTTTCACACCGTTCTTTTGCATAACTGAATCATCTTGTATCTCAGATAGTTGATCGGTTGGCTAATTGGGTTTAAAGCCTATAAACATGTGATTGTCAGGAAGACTTTATGTCCTAACATGAGTGTACTGAGTGTACTGGATGTATTGAGTGTACTGAGTGTACTGGATGTATTGAGTGTACTGAGTGTACTGGATGTATTGATTGTACTGAGTGTACTGGATGTATTGATTGTACTGAGTGTACTGGATGTATTGAGTGTACTGAGTGTACTGGATGTATTGAGTGTACTGAGTGTACTGGATGTATTGAGTGTACTGAGTGTACTGGATGTATTGAGTGTACTGAGTGTACTGGATGTATTGAGTGTACTGAGTGTACTGGATGTATTGAGTGTACTGAGTGTACTGGATGTATTGAGTGTACTGAGTGTACTGGATGTATTGAGTGTACTGAGTGTACTGGATGTATTGAGTGTACTGAGTGTACTGGATGTATTGAGTGTACTGAGTGTACTGGGTGTATTGAGTGTACTGAGTGTACTGGATGTATTGAGTGTACTGAGTGTACTGGATGTATTGAGTGTACTGAGTGTACTGGATGTATTGAGTGTACTGAGTGTACTGGATGTATTGAGTGTACTGAGTGTACTGGATGTATTGAGTGTACTGGATGTATTGAGTGTACTGAGTGTACTGGATGTATTGAGTGTACTGAGTGTACTGGATGTATTGAGTGTACTGAGTGTACTGGATGTATTGAGTGTACTGAGTGTACTGGATGTATTGAGTGTACTGAGTGTACTGGGTGTATTGAGTGTACTGAGTGTACTGGATGTATTGAGTGTACTGAGTGTACTGGATGTATTGAGTGTACTGAGTGTACTGGATGTATTGATTGTACTGAGTGTACTGGATGTATTGAGTGTACTGAGTGTACTGGGTGTATTGAGTGTACTGAGTGTACTGGGTGTATTGAGTGTACTGAGTGTACTGGATGTATTGAGTGTACTGAGTGTACTGGATGTATTGAGTATAATGAGTGTACTGGATGTATTGAGTGTACTGAGTGTACTGGATGTATTGAGTGTACTGAGTGTGCTGGATGTATTGAGTGTACTGAGTGTACTGGATGTATTGAGTGTACTGAGTGTACTGGATGTATTGATTGTACTGAGTGTACTGGATGTATTGAGTGTACTGAGTGTACTGGATGTATTGAGTGTACTGAGTGTACTGGACGTATTGAGTGTACTGAGTGTACTGGATGTATTGAGTGTACTAAGTGCACTGGATGTACTGAGTGTACTGAGTGTACTGGATGTATTGAGTGTACTGAGTGTACTGGATGTATTGAGTGTACTGAGTGTACTGGACGTGTTGAGTGTACTGAGTGTACTGAGTGTACTGAGTGTATTGAGTGTACTGAGTGTACTGAGTGTAATGCGTGTACTGAGTGTATTGAGTGTACTGAGTGTATTGAGTGTACTGAGTGTACTGAGTGTACTGAGTGTACTGAGTGTATTGAGTGTACTGAGTGTATTGAGTGTACTGAGTGTACTGAGTGTATTGAGTGTACTGAGTGTATTGAGTGTACTGAGTGTACTGAGTGTACTGAGTGTACTGAGTGTATTGAGTGTACTGAGTGTACTGAGTGTACTGAGTGTACTGGATGTACTGAGTGTACTGAGTGTACTGAGTGTATTGAGTGTACTGTGTGTACTGAGTGTACTGGATGTATTGAGTGTACTGAGTGTACTGGATGTATTGAGTGTACTGAGTGTACTGGATGTATTGAGTGTACTGAGTGTACTGGATGTATTGAGTATACTGAGTGTACGGGATGAATGTAGTGTACTGAGTGTACCGAGTGTATTGAGTGTACTGAGTGTATTGAGTGTACTGAGTGTACTGAGTGTATTGAGTGTACTGGATGTATTGAGTGTACTGAGTGTACTGAGTGTATTGAGTGTACTGACAGTACTGAGTGTATTGAGTGTACTGAGTGTATTGGATGTAATGAGTGTATTGAGTGTACTGAGTGTATTGAGTGTACTGGATGTATTGAGTGTACTGAGTGTACTGAGTGTATTGAGTGTACTGAGAATATTGAGTGTACTGAGTGTACTGAGTGTATTGAGTGTACTGGATGTATTGAGTGTACTGAGTGTACTGAGTGTATTGAGTGTACTGAGTGTACTGAGTGTATTGAGTGTACTGAGTGTACTGAGTGTATTGAGTGAACTGAGTGTACTGAGTGTATTGGATGTAAAGAGTGTATTGAGTGTACTGAGTGTACTGGGTGTATTGAGTGTACTGAGTGTACTGGATGTATTGAGTGTACTGAGTGTACTGAGTGTATTGAGTGTACTGAGTGTACTGAGTGTATTGGATGTAATGAGTGTATTGAGTGTACTGAGCGTACTGGGTGTATTGAGTGTACTGAGTGTACTGGGTGTATTGGATGTAATGAGTGTATTGAGTGTACTGAGTGTACTGAGTGTATTGAGTGTACTGAGTGTACTGGATGTGTTGAGTGTACTGAGTGTATTGAGTGCACTGAGTGCACTGAGTGTATTGGATGTAGTGAGTGTATTGAGTGTACTGAGTGTACCGGGCGTATTGAGTGTACTGAGTGTACTGGGTGTATTGGATGTAATGAGTGTATTGAGTGTACTGAGTGTACTGAGTGTACTGGGTGTATTGAGTGCACTGAGCGTACTGGGTGTATTGAGTGTACTGAGTGTACTGAGTGTAATGGACGTAATGAGTGTATTGAGTGTACTGAGTGTATTGGATGTACTGAGTGTACTGAGTGTACAGAATGTACTGGGTGTACTGAGTGTACTGAGAGTACTGGGTGTACTGAGTGTACTGAGTGTACAGAATTTATTGAGTGTACTGAGTGTACTGAGTGTACTGGGTGTAATGAGTGTACTGAGTGTACTGGATGTATTGAGTGTACTGAGTGTACTGAGTGTATTGGATGTGCTGAGTGTACTGAGTGTACAGAATGCACTGGGTGTACTGAGTGTACTGGGTGTACTGAGTGTACTGAGTGTACTAGATGTACTGAGTGTACTGAGTGTACTGAATGTATTGAGTGTACTGAGTGTACTGGGTGTATTGAGTGTACTGAGTGTATTGGATGTGCTGAGTGTACAGAATGTACTGGGTGTACTGAGTGTACTGGGTGTACTGAGTGTACTGAGTGTACTGGATGTATTGAGTGCACTGAGTGTACTGGGTGTATTGAGTGTACTAAGTATACTGGATGCACTGAGTGTACTGAGTGTACTGGATGTACTGAGTGTACTGAGTGTACTGAGTGTACTAGGTGTGCTGAATGTAATGAGCGTACTGGGTGTACTGAGTGTGCTGAGTGTACTGGGAGTACTGAGTGTACTGGGTGTACTGAGTGTACTGGGTGTACTGAGTGTACTGGGTGTACTGAGTGTACTAGGTGTGCTGAATGTACTGAGTGTACTGGGTGTACTGAGTGTGCTGAGTGTACTGTGTGTACTGAGTGTACTGGGTGTACTGAGTGTACTGGTATACTGAGTGTACTGGGTGTACTGAGTGGACTGGATGTACTGAGTGTACTGGGTGTGCTGAGTGTAATGAGTGTACTAAGTGTACTGAGTGTACTGAGTGTACTGGGTGTGCTGAGTGTAATGAGTGTACTGAGTGGACTGAGTGTACTGAGTGTGCTGGGTGTAGTGAGTGTACTGAGTGTACTGAGTGTAATGAGTGTACTGGATGTACTGAGTGTACTGGGTGTGCTGAATGTACTGGGTGTACTGAGTGTACTGGGTGTGCTGAGTGTAATGAGTGTACTGGGCGTACTGAGTGTACTAGGTGTGCTGAGTGTAATGAGTGTACTGAGTGTACTGAGTGGTGCACTGAGTGTACTGAGTGGTGCACTGAGTGTACTGAGTGGTGCACTGAGTGTACTGAGTGGTGCACTGAGTGTACTGAGTGGTGCACTGAGTGTACTGAGTGTACTGGGTGTGCTGAGTGTAATGATTGTACTGAGTGTACTGAGTGTACTGGATGTACTGAGTGTACTGAGTGTACTGGGTGTACTGAGTGTGCTGAGTGTACTGGGTGTGCTGAGTGTACTGAGTGTACTGGGTGTACTAAGTGTACTGAGTGTACTGAGTGTACCGAGTGTACTGGATGTACTGAGTGTACTAAGTGTGCTGAGTGCACTGAGTGTACTGGGTGTACTAAGTGCACTGTGTGTAGTGACTGTACTGAGTGTACTGGGTGTACTGAGTGTACCTGATGTGCTGAGTGTACTGAGTGTACTAGGTGCACTATGTGTACTGAGTGTACAAAGTGTACTGAGTGTACTAAGTGTACTGAGTGTACTGGATGTACTGAGTGTACTGGGTGGGCTGAGTGTACTGAGCGTACTTGGTGTATTGAGTGTACTGAGTGTACTGAGTGTACTGAGTGTGCTGAGTGCACTGAGTGTACTGGATGTATTGAGTGTACTGGGTGTACTGAGTGTACTGAGTGTACTGGGTGTACTGAGTGTGCTGAGTGTACTGGGTGTGCTGAGTGTACTGAGTGTACTGGGTGTACTAAGTGTACTGAGTGTACTGAGTGTACCGAGTGTACTGGATGTACTGAGTGTACTAAGTGTGCTGAGTGCACTGAGTGTACTGGGTGTACTAAGTGCACTGTGTGTAGTGACTGTACTGAGTGTACTGGGTGTACTGAGTGTACCTGATGTGCTGAGTGTACTGAGTGTACTAGGTGCACTATGTGTACTGAGTGTACAAAGTGTACTGAGTGTACTAAGTGTACTGAGTGTACTGGATGTACTGAGTGTACTGGGTGGGCTGAGTGTACTGAGCGTACTTGGTGTATTGAGTGTACTGAGTGTACTGAGTGTACTGAGTGTGCTGAGTGCACTGAGTGTACTGGATGTATTGAGTGTACTGGGTGTGCTGAGTGTAATGAGTGTACTGTTTGTACTGGATGTATTGAGTGTACTGAGTGTACTGAGTGTACTAAGTGTACTGGGTGTGCTGAGTGTAATGAGTGTACTGAGTGTGCTGAGTGTACTGAGTGTACTGGGTGTATTAAGTTTGGTGAGTGTACTGAGTGTACTGAGTGTACTGTGTGTACTGGGTGTACTGAGTGTACTGGGTGTGCTGAGTGTACTGGGTGTACTGAATGTGCTGAGTGTACTGGGTGTACTGAGTGTACTTGGTGTACTGAGTGTACTGGGTGTATTGGGTGTACTGAGTGTACTTGGTGTACTGAGAGTACTGGGTGTACTGAGTGTACTGAGTGTACTGGGTGTACTGAGTGTACTTGGTGTACTGAGTGTACTGGGTGTACTGAGTGTACTGAGTGTACTGGGTGTACTGAGTGTACTGAGTCTACTGAGTGTACTGGGTGTGCTGAGTGTAATGAGTGTACTGGATGTACTGAGTGTAATGAGTGTACTGAGTGTACTGAGTGTACTGGGTGTGCTGAGTGTACTGGGTGTACTAAGTGTGCTGAGTTTACTGAGTGTACTGAGTGTACTGGGTGTACTAAGTGCGCTGAGTGTACTGAGTGTACTGAATGCACTGGGTGTATTGAGTGTACTGGGTCTACTAAGTGTGCTGAGTGTACTGAGTGTACTGAGTGTACTGGGTGTACTAAGTGTGCTGAGTGTACTGAGTGTACTGAGTGTGCTGAGTGTACTGAGTGTACCGAGTGTACTGGGTGTACTGAGTGTACTGGGTGTACTGAGTGTACTGCGTGTACTGAGTGTACTGGGTGTACTGAGTGCACTGGGTGTACTGAGTGTACTGAGTGTACTAAGTGTGCTGAGTGTACTAAGTGTACTGAGTGTACTTGGTGTACTGAGTGTACTGGGTGTACTGAGTGTACTGGGTGTACTGAGGTACTGGGTGTACTGAGTGTACTGAGTGTACTGGGTGTACTGAGCGTACTGGGTGTACTGATTGCACTGGGTGTACTTAGTTTACTGTACTGAGTGTACCGGGTGTACTGAGTGTACTGAGTGTACTGGGTGTACTAAGTGTGCTGAGTGCACTGAGTGTACTGGGTGTACTGAGTGTACTGTGTGTACTGGGAGTACTGAGTGTACTGAGTGTACTGGGTGTACTGAGTGCACTGGGTGTATTGAGTGTACTGGGTGTACTGAGTGTACTGGGTGTACTGAGTGTACTGAGTGTACTGGGTGTACTAAGTGTGCTGAGTGTACTGGGTGTATTGAGTGTACTGAGTGTTCTAAGTGTGCCGAGTGTACTGAGTGTACTGAATGTACTGGGTGTGCTGAGTGTACTGAGTGTACTGGATGTACTAAGTGTGCTGAGTGTACTGGGTGTACTGAGTGTACTGGGTGTACTGAGTGTACTGGGTGTACTAAGTGTACTGGGTGTACTGATTGTACTAAGTGTGCTGAGTGTACTGAGTGTACTGAGTGTACTGGGTGTACTGAGTGTACTGGGTGTACTGAGTGTACTGAGTGTACTGGGTGTACTGAGTGTACGGAGTGTACTGAGTGTACTGGGTGTACTGAGTGTAATGGGTGTACTGAGTTTACTGAGTGTACTGGGTGTACTGAGTACTGAGTGTACCCTGGGTGTACTGAGTGTACCCTGGGTGTACTGAGTGTACCCTGGGTGTACTGAGTGTACCCTGGGTGTACTGAGTGTACCCTGGGTGTACTGAGTGTACCCTGGGTGTACTGAGTGTACCCTGGGTGTACTGAGTGTACTCTGGGTGTACTGAGTGTACTGATTGTACCCTGGGTGTACTGAGTGTACTCTGGGTGTACTGAGTGTACTCTGGGTGTACTGAGTGTACTGATTGTACCCTGGGTGTACTGAGTGTACTGAGTGTACTCTGGGTGTACTGAGTGTACTGAGTGTACTCTGGGTGTACTGAGTGTACTGAGTGTACTGGGTGTACTGAGTGTACTGGGTGTACTGAGTGTATTTAGTGTACTGGTGTACTAAGTATGCTGAGTGTACTGGGTGTACTGAGTGTACTGAGTGTACTAAGTGTGCCGAGTGTACTGAGTGTACTGAGTGTACTGGGTGTACTGAGTGTACTTAGTGTACTGAGTGTACTGGTTGTACTAAGTGTACTGAATGTACTGAGTGTACTGAGTGTACTGGGTGTACTAAGTGTACTGAGTGTACTGGGTGTACTGAGTGTACTGGTTGTACTAAGTGTTCTGAATGTACTGAGTGTACTGAGTGTACTGGGTGTACTAAGTGTACTGAGTGTACTTGGTGTACTGAGTGTACTGGTTGTACTAAGTGTACTGAATGTACTGAGTGTACTGATTGTACTGGGTGTACTAAGTGTACTGAGTGTACTGGGTGTACTGAGTGTACTGAGTTTAAAGTAAACTCAGCAATATATACACTGAGGAACATGTAGGTCTCGGTGGGGTGAAAATAGTTTTGAAAACCGACAAATTAAATAACGAGACACTGGTGCAATATTTTGGACTGCTTACTGAGGTTACTTTTCTCCATCCAGTGACTTCTTCTGTCAAATACAGTGAATAACAGTGATGGATGAGGAGGAGCTTGAGGTAATCAGTCCCTCAGCCTTGATGTTGATGGACTGAACACACCGACTCCAGCCTGAGAGACTGATTGTCTCAAACTCCTCCATTTCTTCCACTGTTGTTCTCTGTATTGGACTGAAGAAGTCACTGGTTGGAGGAACGTTTCTCCATTAAAGATTCCCAAATTTTGTACAAGTGTCTCATTCTTCACCACTCTGAGTATACATCCTGTGTGCTTACCTGGAGTATACCTGGAATATACCTGGAGTATACCTGGAGTATACCTGGAGTATACCTGAAGTATGCCTGGAGTATACCTGAAGTGTGCCTGGAGTATACCTGAATTATACCTGAAGTATACCTGAAGTATACCTGGAGTATACCTGGAGTATACCTGGAGTATACCTGTAGTATACCTGAAGTATGCCTGGAGTATACCTGAAGTATACCTGAAGTATACCTGATGTATACCTGGAGTATACCTGAAGTATTCCTGGAGTATACCTGAAGTATACCTGGAGTATACCTGGAGTATACCTGAAGTATACCTGGAGTATACCTGAAGTATACCTGGAGTATACCTGGAGTATACCTGGAGTATACCTGAAGTATACCTGGAGTATACCTGGAGTATACCTGGAGTATACCTGGAGTATACCTGGTGTATACCTGAAGTATGCCTGGAGTATACCTGAAGTATGCCTGGAGTATACCTGAAGTATACCTGGAGTATACCTGAAGTATACCTGGAGTATACCTGGAGTATACCTGGAGTATACCTGAAGTATACCTGGAGTATACCTGAAGTATACCTGGAGTATACATGGAGTATACCTGGAGTAACTCTGGAGTATACCTGAAGTATACCTGGAGTATACCTGGAGTATACCTGAAGTATACCTGAAGTATACCTGGAGTATACCTGAAGTATACCTGGAGTATACATGGAGTATACCTGAAGTATACCTGGAGTATACCTGAAGTATACCTGGAGTATACCTGGATTATACCTGGAGTATACCTGAAGTATACCTGAAGTATACCTGGAGTATACCTGAAGTATACCTGGAGTATACATGGAGTATACCTGAAGTATACCTGGAGTATACCTGAAGTATACCTGGAGTATACCTGGAGTATACCTGGAGTATACCTGAAATATGCCTGGTGTGATGTAGTCCAGCTGGGCTTGTGAGGTCTCTGGGGAGACCTAATTTAACCAATTATATGGTCACACCTTGCCTTGGCAAACGTCTGTAGCCACGCCCACGTCTGAGGTCTTTTGTTCTTGACGCCTCAGACCTAGGCGTCAGGTCGTACACGTGGTTGTGGAGGGTGCTTGGACCACCATAAAAGCCCAAGGAAGAGCATGATCATGAGATTGGAGCGGAGCTGCTGCTGGGGCGCAGAGCTCCTGAGCAGAAGATTCGGGCAGAGCTCTGGCCTGGGTGCAGAGCTCTGAGCAGAGACATTTCGAGAGGAGCTGCTGCTGGGGTGCAGGGCTAGGGAGAAGGCTGCTGAAGTCTCTGGAGGAGACTGTTGGAGGCATTGGGCAGAGTACTGGCTTGGCGCAGTACTCGTGCTGTGTAGGTCTTGGGACCTGTGGCTTAGTTCCTGTAGTGAACTGTCCTCTGTGCTATATTGTAAGTTATATTCATTTTGGTCAAGTTGATTGTGCTCCCTGTCTCACTGCTTATGTGTACCACCCCATTTATCTAAACCACAATAATGTTCTGTTCCCAAATATATTATGGTACAAAGACTTAATAATAAACTGTGTTTGAGTAGAATAGTAATATTCACTGTCCCCGTTATTTGCTATACCTATTTCTTATTTTATTTCATGTAGTGAGAGAGTGTGTAGTGTGGTGGGTAGAGTAATGAGAGGTGAAGTTGTAGTCACCAGTGACCTTACATTATCTACCTACCTCACTCCTACCACCTCGCCTGTCCCCTACCTACTGACTCCCCCCGCTTACCCCCATATTCCCCTAATCATCACCCCCCTTCATGACACTGGAGTATACCTGAAGTATGCCTGGAGTATACCTGAAGTATACCTGGAGTATACCTGAAGTATACCTGGAGTATACCTGAAGTATACCTGGAGTATACCTGGAGTATACCTGGAGTATACCTGGAGTATGCCTGGAGTATACCTGAAGTATACCTGGAGTATACCTGGAGTATACCTGGAGTATACCTGGAGTGTACCTGAAGTATACCTGGAATATACCTGGAGTATACCTGGAGTATACCTGAAGTATATCTGAAGTATACCTAAAGTATACATGGAGTATACCTGGAGTATACCTGGAGTATACCTGGAGTATACCTGGTGTATACCTGAAGTATGCCTGGAGTATACCTGAAGTATGCCTGGAGTATACCTGAAGTATACCTGGAGTATACCTGAAGTATACCTGGAGTATACCTGGAGTATACCTGTAGTATACCTGGAGTATACCTGAAGTATGCCTGGAGTATACCTGAAGTATACCTGAAGTATACCTGAAGTATACCTGGAGTATACCTGGAGTATACCTGGAGTATGCCTGGAGTATACCTGAAGTATACCTGGAGTATACCTGGAGTATACCTGAAGTATACCTGGAGTATACCTGGAGTATACCTGGAGCATACCTGGAGTATACCTGAAGTATACCTGAAGTATACCTGGAGTATACATGGAGTATATCTGGAGTATACCTGGAGTATACCTGAAGTATACCTGGAGTATACCTGAAGTATACCTGGAGTATACCTGAAGTATACCTGGAGTATACCTGGAGTATACCTGGAGTATACCTGGAGTATACCTGGAGTATACCTGAAGTATGCCTGGAGTATACTTGAAGTATGCCTGGAGTATACCTGAAGTATACCTGGAGTATACCTGAAGTATATCTGGAGTATACCTGAAGTATACCTGGAGTATACCTGGAGTATACCTGAAGTATGCCTGGATTATACCTGAAGTATACCTGGAGTATACCTGAAGTATACCTGGAGTATACCTGAAGTATACCTGGAGTATACTTGGAGAGGGTTTCGTGGGTCAACGCCCCCGCGGCCCGGTCTGTGACCAGGCTTGTGGGTTGTACCTGAGTGTATTCTCATGAACGTGACGTCATTCATAATGGCTATTGTAAAAGCCTTTTCGTCATTTAATTAAATCAACACTTTTCAAAATAATTCGTGTTTGTCTAATACTGTTGAATCCACAATGAATTACTTTATACATATCGATAGTGAGGCTCATGCTAGACGCCTGCAACCACAGCATCAATGATCCAAATGTTTTCAAGATGTGTGCTGAGTGCTGGACGAGCAGCGGTGTTGTACCTTTCCTATCGCCCGTTTCTATATACTGGTTCAGTTTCAGTCTCGTTTACTCCAATATTGAAAAGGACGAGAACGGAAAATAATTCTGGAGGAAGTACTCGTTGTTTCCTGCCAGTAAGCCAGTCATTATTCCAAGCCCGCGGCTTGTCTTCTATAACACTTTTGCCTTTTCTCCTATAACAAGCCACTTGGGGTTCGTCTTAATGTCTGCGGAATGGTACTGTGGTCACGGCGAAAAACGCAAGAATTATTTGGACATTTGTTTCCCAGAAAGTGAGATAAGTATTTTATTTCTGTCGGATAAACACCGCATTACTGAACAAGTTATTCGATGCAGTGTGCTGTTGTGGTTTGAGCGAGCGAGAACGAGAGTTACACAGATGATCTCTATCAATTCTCAGTGTGAGAAGCAAGAAAATGATCTCTATGTTGTAGCGGGATATTGTAATGCCCCAAACCTCTCAAAAAATGCTATATAAAGATGCTATACCGCTCTCGCACCGTCTTAATACATGCTTTACCAAGATACTGCACTGTCTCGAATCGTCTTGAGAACACATTCACCTCCAAACTGTACACACCAGCTGTCGCTTCCCTTAGCAAACGTCTATCAAGGTGTGGTGTACAAACACCGAAGCAGCACCAGCAGAAGGCAGTCTGGGTACAAATGACTTCAACCAGAGTATATATGAACTCACCGATATATTTTTGCCAACAAGTCTTAGTTCCTCATGGACTCTACACTTAAATCAAGAAATACTGTATGACTCTTTCCTACGAAGTCATTGAATATAAAACGCACAGATTGATTACAGTAATGACATAGAAAGTTCCCCTTCCCCCCAAAAAAACTCCATCAAAGAAGTATGGAAAACACTGAGACCGGAAGGAAAACAAATGAGATCTGCAAGTTGAACACTATCATCACCTGAGGAGGTAATGGAGACAGGAAGGGCATATGGCATAATGGATGGCTGGACGCTGTGGAACTACTCAGTGGACTGCCATGGGACACAACCTTCTAGGCAAAAAAAGGGAAACTAAACTCCCAGATGGAGACACAAAAACACTGAATGTTTCTGGTGCCTGGTAGGCAAAGCTGATAGCGCGAGAGAAACACCTTCATGTATCACGGGATTTAAAAGGATGGTAATAGTGAAGATAATGATACTGAGGTGGAGAAGGATAAAAGTGATGATGGTGTCGAGACAAAAATGGGTAATGTACTAGAGTGTAGTGGTACTAACACTTTCATAGAGTTGCGAGACATGGGCCTTCAACTATGCAGCGAGGTGGAGGCTGGAGGCTGGAGGCTGGAGGCTGGAGGCTGGAGGCTGGAGGCTGGAGGCTGGAGGCTGGAGGCTGGAGGCGGCGGAAATGTTTATCACTGTGGTGCGAATATTATGCAAAGAATAAGGAGCGTGCATAGTGAGAGACAGTGTGGAGATACAAAAGTTATAATTCAAGGCGAGGAGAAGGAGGAGGAGGAGGAGGAGGAGGAGGAATGGTTATTGAGGTGTTGACTAGTTAAAAGTGACGGAGCCGAACCAGTTGACACAAGAAGGTTTGTAAATCTTCGGTGGAAGGAGGAGCAGGGGACGTCCAAGGAAAAATCGGAGAGAGGGAATGAAGGAGGTTTTGTGTGGTTGGGGCTTTACATGCATCAGGGGTGTGTTTGATCGGAATGAGAGCAAGTGGTTTTCGTGACCTGATGCGCTGTAGGAACCAGGGAAACCGGTTAGCTGGACTTGAGTCCTGGAAGTCGGAAGCACAGTGCCTGCACTCTGAAGGAGGGCTGAGGGATGTAGCTTGTCGGAGAGTCATCTGAACTGTGGAGTCAACACAGGTCTGGCAAGAGAGCTATTGAATGAATGATGGAGAACACGTTTCCTTCTTTGAATCACAAATTGGCGAGAAACGGTCGATGTGGTAATAATAATAATAATAATAATAATAATAATAATAATAATAATAATAATAATAATAATAATAATAATAATACACCCAGGATCACCACAATATTGACACTGGCACCCAGGATCACCACAATATTGACACTGGCACCCAGGATCACCACAATATTGACACTGGCACCCAGGATCACCACAATATTGACACTGGCACCCAGGATCACCACAATATTGACACTGGCACCCAGGATCACCTCTTAACCCAGTAAGCAAGGCACTACACTACGGTGTGGTCCAATAAATACAAAAATGATAACTGTGGCCCTCATGGGAGAGGAATTATGTACCTTACGTGAGGAACAGCTGGTGGTGTCGATAACTGTAGCAGCAGCAGCAGCAGCAGCAGCAGCAGTAGGAGCAGTAGGAGCAGTAGGAGCAGTAGGAGCAGTAGGAGCAGCAGGAGCAGGAGCGGCAGGAGCAGGAGCAGCAGGAGCAGGAGCAGCAGGAGCAAGAGCAGCAGCAGCAGCAGGAGCAGCAGCAGCAGTAGCAGTAGGAGCAGTAGGAGCAGCAGCAGCAGCAGCAGCAGCAGCAGCAGCAGCAGCAATAGCAGTAGGAGCAATAGTATCAGTAGCAGCAGGAATAGTAGGAGTAGCAGTAACAATTTTAGTAAGACTGGACATAGCTGCAGCAGCAGGATGAGCAACAATAGCGTCAGTAGCAGCAGCAACTGTAGCAGCAGCAGCAGCAGCAGCAGCAGCAGCAGTAGTAAGAGTAGCAGCAGCAGACACAGTAGTAGAAGCAGCAGTAACAGCAGCAATGGTAGTAGTAGTTGTAACAGAGTAGAAGCAGTAGCAGGAGTAGGAGGAGGCGGAGGAAAAAGATGGAAGAGGAGGAGGAGGAAGAAGAAGAGGAGGAGGAAGGGAAGAGGAGGAGGAGGAGGAAGAGGAGGAGGAGGAAGAGGAGGAGGAGGAGGAGGAGGAAGAGGAGGAGGAGGAAGAGGAGGAGGAGAAGGAGGAGGGGGAGGAAGAGGAGGAGGAAAAGGAGGAGGCAGCAGGGAGCAGTGTGGTCTAGAGGATAATAATCAGTCATCAGCGTCACTATAGGGCAGTCCGTACTTAGAGCAAATTACCGTTTCTAACTTCAGAGCCGAATACGTTTCCTCCCTCTCCTTCCCCTCCACCTCCCTTAATTAACCCCCTCCCATAACCCTTTCCCTTAACCCTCTCCCTTTACCCCCTCTCCTTCCCCTCCACCTCCCTTTACCCGCTCCCCTTACCCCTCTTCCTTCCCCTTCACCCCCTTTCCCCCCTCCCTACCTGGCCAGTTAGCACCAACAGAGGGCTGGCGCTGTGGTCCCGTTGTTTACATCTGTTATAGGCAACTGTGGTCCCAAGACCCTGGTCCTGTTTGTCTCTCAAGCCATCTTGAGGTCCTTGGTCCCTAGTGGTCCTGGTCCCGTTGCTGCTGGTTCACTGGCCCTAGGTCCATTAATGCAGCGGTGGTCCCTGGCTCCAGTTCCGTTACTCAGGTGGTGGTCCTAGTCCCATTGGTCCGCCCGTGGTCCGTGCATATCAACGGTCCAACTGTGGGCCTACTGTCTCGGGCTTGCGGTCAATCTAGTCCACCTGTGTGACGTCACTGGCGTAAAAATATAAGACCCCATAGAAAAGTGACGTCACTCATAAACAATGACGAATCCGGATTCAAGTGACGTCACTCGCGCGAACTGTCGGAAATCCGGACGAAAATGGAACGAATCGAATGTGAGAAAAAAAATGTTATTGGTAAGAACCTTGAGGAAAACTGACCACTGAGAAGAACCTGGGAAAGACTGACCACTGAGAGGAACTTGGGAAAGAACTTGAGAAAGACTGACCACTGAGAGGAACTTGGTAAAGACTGACCACTGAGAGGAACTTGGGAAAGCCTGACCACTGTGAGGAACTTGGGAAAGACTGACCACTGAGAGGAACTTGGGAAAGATTGACCACTGAGAGGAACTTGGTAAAGACTGACCACTGAGAGGAACTTGGGAAAGATTGACCACTGAGAGGAACTTGGGAAAGACTGACCACTGAGAGGAACTTGGGAAAGACTGACCACTGAGAGGAACTCGGGAAAGACTGACCACTGAGAGGAACTTGGGGAAGACTGACCACTGAGAGGAACTTGGGGAAGACTGACCACTGAGAGGAACTTGGGGAAGACTGACCGCTGAGAGGAACTTGGGAAAGACTGACCACTGAGAGGAACTTGGGGTAGACTGACCACTGAGAGGAACTCGGGAAAGACTGACCACTGAGAGGAACTTGGGGAAGACTGACCACTGAGAGGAACTTGGGGAAGACTGACCGCTGAGAGGAACTTGGGAAAGACTGACCACTGAGAGGAACTTGGGGTAGACTGACCACTGAGAGGAACTCGGGAAAGACTGACCACTGAGAGGAACTTGGGGTAGACTGACCACTGAGAGGAACTCGGGAAAGACTGACCACTGAGAGGAACTTGGGAAAGACTGACCACTAAGAGGAACTTGGGAAAGACTGACCACTGAGAGGAACTTGGGGAAGACTGACCGCTGAGAGGAACTTGGGAAAGACTGACCAATGAGAGGAACTCGGGAAAGACTGACCACTGAGAGGAACTTGGGAAAGACTGACCACTGAGAGGAACTTGGGAAAGAACTTGGGAAAGACTGACCACTGAGAGGAACTTGGGGAAGACTGACCACTGAGAGGAACTTGAGGAAGAGTGACCACTGAGAGGAACTTGGGGAAGACTGACCACTGAGAGGAACTTGAGAAAGAGTGACCCCTGAGAGGAACTTGGGGAAGACTGACCACTGAGAGGAAGTTGAGGAAGACTGACCACTGAGAGGAACTTGGGGAAGACTGACCACTGAGAGGAACTTGGGGAAGACTGACCACTGAGAGGAACTTGGGGAAGACTGACCACTGAGAGGAACTTGGGAAAGACTGACCACTGAGAGGAACTTGGGGAAGACTGACCACTGAGAGGAACTTGGGGAAGACTGACCAATGAGAGGAACTTGGGGAAGACTGACCACTGAGAGGAAGTTGAGGAAGACTGACCACTGAGAGGAACTTGAGGAAGACTGACCACTGAGAGGAAGTTGAGGAAGACTGACCACTTAGAGGAACTTGGGGAAGACTGACCACTGAGAGGAAGTTGAGGAAGACTGACCACTGAGAGGAAGTTGAGGAAGACTGACCACTGAGAGGAAGTTGAGGAAGACTGACCACTGAGAGGAACTTGGGGAAGACTGACCACTGAGAGGAAGTTGAGGAAGACTGACCACTGAGAGGAACTTGGGGAAGACTGACCACTGAGAGGAAGTTGAGGAAGACTGACCACTGAGAGGAACTTGGGGAAGACTGACCACTGAGAGGAACTTGGAGAAGACTGACCACTGAGAGGAACTTGGGGAAGACTGACCACTGAGAGGAACTTGGAGAAGACTGACCACTGAGAGGAACTTGGGGAAGACTGAACACTGAGAGGAACTTGGGGAAGACTGACCACTGAGAGGAACTTGGAGAAGACTGACCACTGAGAGGAACTTGGGGAAGACTGACCACTGAGAGGAACTTGGGGAAGACTGACCACTGAGAGGAACTTGGAGAAGACTGACCACTGAGAGGAACTTGGGGAAGACTGACCACTGAGAGGAACTTGGGAAAGACTGACCACTGAGAGGAACTTGGGAAAGACTGACCACTGAGAGGAACTTGGGGAAGACTGACCACTGAGAGGAACTTGGGGAAGACTGACCACTGAGAGGAACTTGGGAAAGACTGACCACTGAGAGGAACTTGGGGAAGACTGACCACTGAGAGGAACTTGGGGAAGACTGACCACTGAGAGGAACTTGGGAAAGACTGACCACTGAGAGGAACTTGGGGAAGACTGACCACTGAGAGGAACTTGGGGAAGACTGACCACTGAGAGGAACTTGGGGAAGACTGACCACTGAGAGGAACTTGGAGAAGACTGACCACTGAGAGGAACTTGGGGAAGACTGACCACTGAGAGGAACTTGGGGAAGACTGACCACTGAGAGGAACTTGGGGAAGACTGACCACTGTTAGGAACTTGGAGAAGACTGACCACTGAGAGGAACTTGGAGAAGACTGACCACTGAGAGGAACTTGGGGAAGACTGACCACTGAGAGGAACTTGGAGAAGACTGACCACTGAGAGGAACTTGGAGAAGACTGACCACTGAGAGGAACTTGGGGAAGACTGACCACTGAGAGGAACTTGGGGAAGACTGACCACTGAGAGGAACTTGGGAAAGACTGACCACTGAGAGGAACTTGGGGAAGACTGACCACTGAGAGGAACTTGGGGAAGACTGACCACTGAGAGGAACTTGGGAAAGACTGACCACTGAGAGGAACTTGGGGAAGACTGACCACTGAGAGGAACTTGGGGAAGACTGACCACTGAGAGGAACTTGGAGAAGACTGACCACTGAGAGGAACTTGGGGAAGACTGACCACTGAGAGGAACTTGGGGAAGACTGACCACTGAGAGGAACTTGGGGAAGACTGACCACTGAGAGGAACTTGGGGAAGACTGACCACTGAGAGGAACTTGGGGAAGACTGACCACTGAGAGGAACTTGGGGAAGACTGACCACTGAGAGGAACTTGGAGAAGACTGACCACTGAGAGGAACTTGGAGAAGACTGACCACTGAGAGGAACTTGGGGAAGACTGACCACTGAGAGGAACTTGGGGAAGACTGACCACTGTGAGGAACTTGGGGGAAGACTGACCACTGAGAGGAACTTGGGGAAGACTGACCACTGAGAGGAACTTGGAGAAGACTGACCACTGAGAGGAACTTGGAGAAGACTGACCACTGAGAGGAACTTGGGGAAGACTGACCACTGAGAGGAACTTGGGGAAGACTGACCACTGAGAGGAACTTGGGGAAGACTGACCACTGAGAGGAACCTCAACAATACAATCGGGCTCTGTATAACTATATATAACTGTGTATAACTGAATATAGCTGCATATAACGATGTTGAACTATATATAATTGCATATAATCGAATATTTGTATAATAGTGTATAACTATACATAACTGCGCATAAGTATTTCTGACTGTGTATAACTGTAACTTTGGGTATAACTGCATGTATCTGTGTATAATTGAGCATGTGTATAAATGTAAATACCTGTTTACAATTAAATATACCTCTGTATAAGTGCCTATAACTGGTTAACTGTGTAAAATTGTGTATAACTGTGAGCAACTATGTATAACTATGCATAGCAGTGTATATATTGTGTATAGTTGTGTATATCTGTGTATAGCTGTATATAATTCCATATAACTATGTATATATATTTGTGTGTGTGTATAACTATTAATGTGCCTTAACTATCCATGACGGTATATAACTGTGTGTATTTGAGTATAAATATGTATATCTGCGCATAACTGTGTATATCTAAGTATTAATGTGTATAATTGTATAATGTACATAACTCTGTATTTGTGTATATCTATGTTTAATTGTGTATATCTATGTATAATTGTGTAAATTCTTATATGACTGTGTATAACTGCCTAGCTATATTAAGAGAAAATTCCTAGATAATTAAACTACATAACTGTGTAATTATAGAAATTCCTGACTGCATGACTGTGTCGCTCTAACATACAACTGTATTGCTGAAGCACTGTATGTCCCCTTTTCCCTTCTGTCATTACCATCTCTCTCTCTTTCTCTCTCTCTATCTCTCTCTCTCTCTCTCTCTCTCTCTCTCTCTCTCTCTCTCTCTCTCTCTCTCTCTCTCTCTCTCTCTCTCTCTCTCTCTCTCTCTCTCTCTCTCTTCAATATCTCACGTTGTTTTGCTAGCTGATTCTACTGACATTCTCAGTGATTCAATTCGCTCTTATAGCATTTAGCTGTTACGGCAATTCGCTGTTATTGCAGATCGTTGTTATTGCAGATCGTTGTTATTGCAGATCGCTGTTGTTGCAGATCGTTGTTATTGCAGATCGTTGTTATTGCAGATCGTTGTTATTGCAGATCGTTGTTATTGCAGATCGTTGTTATTGCAGATCGTTGTTATTGCAGATCGTTGTTATTGCAGATCGTTGTTATTGCAGATCGCTGTTGTTGCAGATCGTTGTTATTGCAGATCGTTGTTATTGCAGATCGTTGTTATTGCAGATCGTTGTTATTGCAGATCGTTGTTATTGCAGATCGTTGTTATTGCAGATCGTTGTTATTGCAGATCGTTGTTATTGCAGATCGTTGTTATTGCAGATCGTTGTTATTGCAGATCGTTGTTATTGCAGATCGTTGTTATTGCAGATCGTTGTTATTGCAGATCGTTGTTATTGCAGATCGTTGTTATTGCAGATCGTTGTTATTGCAGATCGTTGTTATTGCAGATCGTTGTTATTGCAGATCGTTGTTATTGCAGATCGTTGTTATTGCAGATCGTTGTTATTGCAGATCGTTGTTATTGCAGATCGTTGTTATTGCAGATCGTTGTTATTGCAGATCGTTGTTATTGCAGATCGTTGTTATTGCAGATCGTTGTTATTGCAGATCGTTGTTATTGCAGATCGTTGTTATTGCAGATCGTTGTTATTGCAGATCGTTGTTATTGCAGATCGCTGTTGTTGCAGATCGTTGTTATTGCAGATCGTTGTTATTGCAGATCGTTGTTATTGCAGATCGTTGTTATTGCAGATCGTTGTTATTGCAGATCGTTGTTATTGCAGATCGTTGTTATTGCAGATCGTTGTTATTGCAGATCGTTGTTATTGCAGATCGTTGTTATTGCAGATCGTTGTTATTGCAGATCGTTGTTATTGCAGATCGTTGTTATTGCAGATCGTTGTTATTGCAGATCGCTGTTATTGCAGATCGTTGTTATTGCAGATCGTTGTTATTGCAGATCATTGTTATTGCAGATCGTTGTTATTGCAGATCGCTGTTATTGCAGATCGTTGTTATTGCAGATCGTTGTTATTGCAGATCGTTGTTATTGCAGATCGTTGTTATTGCAGATCGCTGTTGTTGCAGATCGTTGTTATTGCAGATCGTTGTTATTGCAGATCGTTGTTATTGCAGATCGTTGTTATTGCAGATTGGTGATACTGATAGAACACGGAAAGAATTCGGCTGGTAAATGCTGCGATGTTTTTACTGTAAATAAACGACAGTTTAGATTCATGCACTTGTTGCTGTAACTGTCTCAAGAATGTGACCAGTGTAAATGTTGGTAGTCGAAATGTAATGGAGGGGAGAGGGTGAGGGGTGATGGGTGAGGGGAGAGGGAGAGGGTGATGGGTGAGGGGAGAGGGTGAGGGTGACGTGTAAGGGGAGAGGGTGAGGGGTGAGGAGAGAGGGTGAGGGTGAGGGTGATGGGTGAGGGTGATGGGTGAGGGTGATGGGTGAGGGGAAAAGGTGAGGGTGATGGGTGAGGGTGATGGGTGAGGGGAAAAGGTGAGGGTGATGGGTGAGGGTGATGGGTGAGGGTGATGGGTGAGGGGAAAAGGTGAGGGTGATGGGTGATGGGACAGGGTGAGGATGAGGGATGAGAGGGAGAGGGGAGAGGGTGAGGGTAACGAGTGAGGTTGAGAAAAGAAGAAAGGGGAAGTGACGATGTTTAATACTGTGTAAAAAAGTTTAGGTGTTGCTCCTAAACTAACTTGAAAAAAAAAAAAACTCAACTAACTAATATTTTGAAAGAAATTCAAAATATTTCCTTTCATATGCCAAACACAAGGCAAATACCACATCTAGTATCGAGCCCTTACTCAGACAGGATGGGACTTACTCAGACAGGATGGGACTTACTCAGACAGGATGGGACTTACTCAGACAGGATGGGACTTACTCAGACAGGATGGGACTTACACAGATGACAACAAGGAAATGAGTGAAATTTTGAAATCCCAGTACGACTCTGTGTTTAGTGAACCACTAATCAGTCTGAGGATCGACGACCCAAATGATTTCTTCATGAATGAGCCTCAAAACTCCATAAATGTATGCCAGATTTCCGACATTACCCTAACTCCGATAGACTTCGAAAAAGCCATTGACAACATGCCCATGCACTCAGCCCCGGGCCCAGGCTCGAGGAACTCTGTTTTCATTAAGAACTGCAAGAAACCCCTCTCGCGTGCCCTAAGTACACTATGGAGGAGCTTGGACATGGGTGAAATTCCACAGTCACTTAAAACAACGGATATAGCGCCACTCCATAAAGGTGGCAGCAAAGCATTAGCTAAGGACTATAGACCAATAGCTCTGACGTCCCACATCATAAAAATCTTTGAAAGAGTGCTAAGAAGCAGGATTGCAAATCACCTGGATTCCCAAAATCTGCACAATCCAGGGCAACATGGGTTCAGGGCAGGTCGCTCCTGCCTCTCACAACTACTGGATCACTATGATATGGCCTTGGATGCACTGGAAGAAAATCAGAATGCAGATGTAATATACACAGACTTTGCAAAAGCATTTGACAAATGCGATCATGGCGTAATAGCGCACAAAATACGTTCTAAAGGAATAACTGGCAAAGTGGGGAGATGGATCTTCAACTTCCTAACAAATCGAACACAAAGAGTAGTGGTCAACAGAGTTAAATCGGAGGCTGCCATAGTGAAGAGCTCTGTTCCACAAGGCACAGTACTCGCCCCCATCCTGTTCCTCATCCTCATATCAGACATAGACAGAGATATACATCACAGCACCGTATCATCCTTTGCGGATGATACTAGGATCTGCATGAGGCTGTCATCTGCTGAGGACGCGGTTAACCTCCAAGAAGATATAAACAAAGTTTTCCAGTGGGCAACGGTAAACAATATGATGTTCAATGAGGACAAATTCCAACTACTCCGTTATGGAAAACTGTAGGAGATAATAACTAGAACAGAGTATATTAGAGACTCTGGCCATACAATAGAGCGGAAAAATAATGTAAGGGACCTGGGAGTAGTAATGTCTGAGGATCTCACTTTCAAGGATCACAACAGTGCCACAATCGCATGTGCAAAGAAAATGATAGGATGGATAATGAGAACTTTCAAAACGAGAGATGCCAAGCCAGTGATGATCCTTTTCAAATCACTTGTTCTCTCTAGGCTGGAATACTGCTGTACATTAACATCTCCATACAAAGCAGGTGAAATCGCAGATCTAGAGAGTGTACAGAGATCCTTTACTGCACGTATAAGTTCTGTCAAGCACCTTAACTACTGGGAACGCTTGGAAGCACTTGACTTGTACTCGTTGGAACGCAGGAGGGAGAGATATATCATAATCTACACTTGGAAAATCTTGGAAGGAATGGTCCCAAATCTGCACACAGAAATCACTCCCTACGAAAGTAAAAGACTGGGCAGGCGATGCAAAATGCCCCCAATAAAAAGTAGGGGCGCCATGGTACACTAAGGGAAAACATCATAAGTGTCCGGGGCCCAAGACTGCTCAACAGCCTCCCATCAAGCATTAGGGAAATTGCCAATAAACCCCTGGCTGCCGGATCAGCCGGGCTGTGGCTCGTACGTTGGACTGCGTGCGGCCAGCAGTAACAGCCTAGTTGATCAGGCCCTGATCCATCGGGAGGCCTGGTCATGGACCGGGCCGCGGGGGAGGGGGTTGATCCACGGAATAACCTCCAGGTAACATTGCTAGAATGAACATAATTTAGCTTAATCCTGCTGAACTTAGGTCAGTTTAAGTTTATTTAGTAATAAATAACTTCAAAGATCTACACATTTTTTCAACGCTGTGTTCAGACTGATTTTTGCTGATCTGTTCCATATACAAATTATTACACTGCTTAATGAACAAAATAACTTTGCTTATTTAATAAAAAAAATCACAACATTGTCTTATTCTGCTTATATACGTACACACACACACAATATATATATATATATATATATATATATATATATATATATATATATATATATATATATATATATATATATATATATATATATATGTATATATATATATATATATATATATATATATATATATATATATATATATATATATATATATATATATATATATAATAATAATAATAATAATAATAATAATAATAATAATAATAATAATAATAATAATAATAATAATAATAATAATTGCAGTGGCCGAGCCTCGAACTTTAAGACGTCACCCTCGTAGCATGCTTGTTTAACTGGTATTCAAGACGCGAACACGTATGTGTCCGCAACAAGGGTGACACGTCTAGTGCTACTACACGCCAGTTATATGTGATATTGGTGGTCCAGTGGATTAAGGCGTTTCGAATTTTAATAGGCTACGAGGCTGGCGTGTTAAAACTCACGGGTTCGAGGCTCGGCCAGTGCAGTTATTTGCTTTTAAACCATTTATGGACATGGAAAAGGCGTATGATAGTTCTGCCACATAGGGGGACAATGTGGCAGATGTTGTAAATGTATGGAATAGGAGGTGGGTTATTGACAGCAGTGAAGAGCTTTTACGAGGATAGTGAGGCTCAGGTTAGAGTATTTAGGAGAGAGGGAGATTATTTCCCAGTAAAAGTAGGACTTAGACATGGATGTGTGATGTCACCATAGTTGTTCAGTATATTTATAGATGGAGTTGTACGGGTGTTGGCAAGGGGTGTGGAGTTAAAAGATAAAGAATCAAACACAAAGTGGAAGTTGTCACAGTTGCTCTTTGCTGATGACACTGTGCTTTTGGGAGATTCTGAAGAGAAGTTGCAGAGGTTCGTGGATGAATTTGGTGGGGTATGTCAAAGAAGAAAATTAAAAATGAATATAGGAAAGAGTAAGGTGATGGAGATAACAAAAAAAATTAGGTAACGGAAGATTGGATATCAGATTGGAGGGAAAGAGTATGGAGGAGGTGAATGTGTTCATATATTTGGGAGTGAACGTGTCGGCAGATGGGTGTATGAAAGATGAGGTGAATCATAGAACTGACGAGAGAAAAAAGGTAAGTGGTGCACTGAGGAGTCTGTGGAGACAAAGAACTTTGTCCATGGCTGCAAACAAGGGAATGTATGAGAGTATAGCTATACCAACGCTCTTATATGGGTGTGAATCAGGGGTGGTGAATGTTGCAACAATGAGAAGGCTGGAGGCAGTGGAGATGTCGTGTCTGAGGGCAGTGAGTGGTGTGAATATAATGCAGAGAATTCGTAGTTTGGAGATTAGGAGGAAGTGAGGGATTACCAAAACTATTATCCAGAGGGCTGAGTAGGGGTTACTGAGATGGTTCGGACATGTAGAGAGGATGGAACGAAATAGAATGACTTCGAGAGTGTGTAAATCTGTAGTGGAGGGAAGGCAATGTAGGGGTCGGCCTAGGAAAGGTTGGAGGGAGGGGGTAAAAGAGGTTTTGTGTACGAGGGGCTTAGACTTCCAGCAAGTATGCATGAGCGTGTTAGATAGGAACGAATGGAGACAAATAGTTATTAGAACTTGACGTGCTGTTGGAGTGTGAGCAAGGTAACATTTATGAAAGTATTTAGGGAAACCGTCAGGCCGGACTTGAGTCCTGGAGATGGGAAGTACAGTGTCTGCACTCTGAAGGAGGGGTGTTAATGTTGCAGTTTTATAACTGTAGTGTAAGCATGCCTTTGGCAAGGCAATGATGGAGTGAATGATGAAAGTTTTTCTTTTTCGGGTCACCCTACCTAGGTGGGAAACTGCCGATGTGTTAATAATATTAATAAAATATTAATTAAATATGGAATAATGATAACGATAACCATCACCCAACCTCCGCTATGTTAAACTGTCTCCACCACCACCACTACCAAAATCATTATCCAAAACAGTGTGAGCACCTCCATCACCACCATACCTTTCCACTCCAGCATTACCCATAATGTCCCCACCACGCTGCCCTCACCACAGGCCCTACTTGACCTGATTCCACTCCACTTGACTCTAACGGAAGGTCGAGTCAGCTGCGGCCTGACCTCAAGTCGACTCGAGCTTTCTTCCACTCTAAGTATACTCCCCACGGTAAACCTAGCATAAAAGGGTGTTATGTTTGTTGAAGCCTTTCTTTATGACGCGGCTAAACAATGTGGAACTACTACTTCTCCAAGAACCAGGCAGTGACACAGGTCACTGCCATGAGACGAGTCGTTCACCAGTGCCGACACTATCGCAGGGAAGTGGCACTCCGGTGTCTGGGAACACTACACGGAAGAAGAGTGGAGAATTCAGGTAATTCTTGCATTACCTCTAACTGCCCTGGAAATCATGTGTACAACATAAGACCAAATCACATAGAATTCTAAAAAAGAAATGGAAAATATTCCCCCACAGGCAGCACTGGGAACTAAGTCATGGAATTCTGTATTCATAAAGAAGTGTGATATATCACCAGCCCGGTCACTCAGTATTCTTTGGAGACTGAGCTTCGATCTAAGTGAGATCCCAGCGCTCTTAAAAAGAGCAGAAAAAATTCCACTACACAGAGGAGGCAGTAGAGTACTGTCATAAAAAAAAGAAATCCCGTTCAGTAACACCCACATCACACGTCATAAGACTCTGAAAGGGCGACGACATGCCTAGATTATCAACTTTAATAAAAACATAATCCACACAGCTCCTATCAACATGAATTTATAACGGGAGAAATCTGCTGGCCACAATTACTTAAACCCTCACGACAGAATTATGGAGACCCTGCAAGTCAACCAAAATGCCGTTGTGGTCTACACGAACTTCGCGAAGTGAGTCTGACATGCCATCATGGCGTGATAGCCCATAAAATAAGGTCAATACGTGAGGAATTAGACCCATTTGTAACTATTGGTTGGCAAAACGTCGTCGTAAAATGATACCCGGGAGTTGCATATGTAATTAGGTACTCATTTTGTTGGTATTTTTTACCAATATTTTAAAGGTCAGTAACTATAACAGGAAGAATAAACAAATGGATATTCAGCTTAATGACTAATGGAACACAAAGAGTAAACAAAGCAAAATCTGGCGTTAGTAGTAGCAGTAGTAGTAGGAGCAGTACTAATAGTAGTAGCAGTAGTAGTAGTGGTAGTAGTGGTAGTAGTAGTAGTAGTAGTAGTAGTAGTAGTAGTAGTAGCGGCATTAGTGGTACTACTAGAAGTAGTCGTAATGGCACTACTGCACGTTTCAATAATAAATAACCAAGTGCTGGACAGATGCCTACGTCACACAGGTGTCAGTCTTACATACCATCATTGATCTTTGAGTCAGACTCAGTGAGGCAAGACGGACCGTCCTTAAAGAAAACCTCTTCTAAATTATTTTTATTTACCATGTGTCTTGATGTATTACCATAAATTAAGATTGCGGAGAGATTTCCGTTTTCTCCATTAAACTAACCTAACAACATGACCTTAACTTGCTAGAGTTTACGTAATATAACCGAGCTTAATCCTGTCCAGCCTAACAAAGAAGAGGGAAACTTGGCTGTGTATATATGTATATATGTATATATATATATATATATATATATATATATATATATATATATATATATATATATATATATATATATATATATACATATATATATATATATATTTTACCTTACACCCCTGTTTTAGTGTCCTCCTGTTCTTCTCTACCTGATTTCCCTGCGGTAAATAATGCCACGTCCGACTCCGATTGATAAACTTTTGCGGTTTTAGTGTCCGAGAACTGGTGAACGTGGGATCCTTCATGTTGAACACTGACGAACGAGTGACTCTTCGCGTTGAACACTGACGAACGAGTGATCCTTCTCGCTGAACACCGATGAAAGGGTCATTCTTCTCATTGAACACCGACGAACTGGGAACCATGTCAATGAACACCGATGAACAATTGAACCGCTTAACCTATCGACGGTTGCGCCTCTTAGTGTGTAAAAGTGACACCAGAGACCTTGGAAAAAGCGAGTGTTAGAGGAGAAAAAACGATTTTCAGTTACGTTCAATTACCCGCCGTTCGTTCTGGTCAGTACGTGAGAAGGTAGAGCGAGAACAGGCATTTATATAATGTTTATAATGTGTATAATTCTCTCTCGTGCGTGTGTTCTTGTGTTATTCTCTGTTCTCTCGGGATTTTGCTCTCGTTCAGCTGTTCTATGGATGTTCTTAGCTACTTCCCTGTAGATGTTATCCTGATATTCTCTGGTTATCTCTCGTTGTTCACTTGTTATCATCTAGTCTTTCTCTGTCTTGTTATCTTATGGTTCTCTTGTTATCATCTAATGGCTATCTTAGTATCGTCTCGTTGTTATCTAATTCTCATTTAGTTGTCTAGTTATCACCCGGTTATTCCTTTATCACTAAGTTATTCATTTATCACAACTACGACCACTACAACCACCATCACTACAACCACCACCACTACAACCACCACCACCATCACTACCACTACAACCACCACCACTACAACCCCCAATGCACCACCATCATTACAACCGCCACCACAACCACCACTACCACCACCACCACCACTACAACCACAACCACTACAACCACCACCACTACAACTACCACCACTACAACCACCACCACCATCACTACCACTACAACCACCACCACTACAACCCCCACCGCACTACCATCATTACAACCGCCACCACAACCACCACTACCACCACCACCACCACTACAACCACAACCACTACAACCACCACCACTACAACTACCACCACTACAACCACCACCACCATCACTACCACTACAACCACCACCACTACAACCCCCACCGCACTACCATCATTACAACCGCCACCACAACCACCACTACCACCACCACCACCACTACAACCACAACCACTACAACCACCACCACAACAACTACCACCACTACAACCACCACCACCATCACTACCACTACAACCACCACCACTACAACCCCCACCGCACTACCATCATTACAACCGCCACCACAACCACCACTACACACCAGAATGGCAATTCTTTTTATAAATATATTGCCATCCTTACGGAGCAGAGCAACAATACTGCATATTAGAGAGAGAGAGAGAGAGAGAGAGAGAGAGAGAGAGAGAGAGAGAGAGAGAGAGAGAGAGACAGAGACAGAGACATACAGACAGACAGACAGACTAAAACAGTTAGAGAGAGAAATTTGGATTACCGTATCTATCTGAGAATACGTTCATACATCAATACGTAAACAACGCACGTTCGTCCTTGCAATGGTCTCTCGACATTGCAAAATTACATTATATGCTTAAGAATACGTCCCTTCGCTAGATTTGGTTAGGTAGGATTTGTCAGGAAAGAGGTGAAGTTTTTCCTGACGCGGGTCTTAGTCATATGATGACCCGGAGCTGGAGCTTCTGGTCATGCGCTAGCCTGACAATAATCAGCCTGACCATCATGAACTAACTCTACTTTACTTTGCTAAGCAGCGTTTACTAACTTACATCACCTGTACTAAACAACGTCATTAAATGCAGGATCCAAGATAAGTCAGGCAGGACCCAAGATAAGTCAGGCAGGACCCAAGATAAGTCAGGCAGGACCCAAGTTAAGTCAGGCAGGACCCAAGATAAGTCAGGCAGGACCCAAGATAAGTCAGGCAGCACCCAAGATAAGTCAGGCAGGACCCAAGTTAAGTCAGGCAGCACCCAAGATAAGTCAGGCAGCACCCAAAATAAGTCAGGCAGCACCCAAGATAAGTCAGGCAGGACCCAAGTTAAGTCAGGCAGCACCCAAGATAAGTCAGGCAGCACCCAAGATAAGTCAGGCAGGACCCAAGTTAAGTCAGGCAGCACCCAAGATAAGTCAGGCAGCACCCAAAATAAGTCAGGCAGCACCCAAGATAAGTCAGGCAGGACCCAAGTTAAGTCAGGCAGCACCCAAGATAAGTCAGGCAGCACCCAAAATAAGTCAGGCAGCACCCAAGATAAGTCAGGCAGGACCCAAGTTAAGTCAGGCAGCACCCAAGATAAGTCAGGCAGAACCCAAGATAAGTCAGGCAGCACCCAAGATAAGTCAGGCAGAACCCAAGTTAAGTCAGGCAGCACCCAAGATAAGTCAGGCAGCACCCAAGATAAGTCAGGCAGGACCCAAGTTAAGTCAGGCAGCACCCAAGATAAGTCAGGCAGCACCCAAAATAAGTCAGGCAGCACCCAAGATAAGTCAGGCAGGACCCAAGTTAAGTCAGGCAGCACCCAAGATAAGTCAGGCAGCACCCAAAATAAGTCAGGCAGCACCCAAGATAAGTCAGGCAGGACCCAAGTTAAGTCAGGCAGCACCCAAGATAAGTCAGGCAGAACCCAAGATAAGTCAGGCAGCACCCAAGATAAGTCAGGCAGGACCCAAGTTAAGTCAGGCAGCACCCAAGATAAGTCAGGCAGCACCCAAGATAAGTCAGGCAGCACCCAAGATAAGTCAGGCAGCACCCAAGATAAGTCAGGCAGCACCAAAGATAACTCAGGCAGCACCAAGATAAGTCAGGCAGCACCCAAGATAAGTCAGGCAGGACCCAAGATAAGTCAGGCAGCACCCAAGATAACTTAGGGAGCACCCAAGATAAGTCAGGCAGGACCCAAGATAAGCCAGGCAGGACCCAAGATAACTCAGCCAGCACCCAAGATAACTCAGGCAGCACCCAAGATAAGTCAGGCAGGACCCAAGATAAGTCAGGCAGGACCCAAGATAAGTCAGGCAGCACCCAAGATAAGTCAGGCAGGACCCAAGATAACTCAGGCAGCACCCAAGATAACTCAGGCAGCACCCAAGATAAGTCAGGCAGCACCCAAGTTAAGTCAGGCAGGACCCAAGATAAGTCAGGCAGCACCCAAGATAAGTCAGGCAGCACCCAAGATAAGTCAGGCAGCACCCAAGATAACTCAGGCAGCACCCAAGATAACTCAGGCAGCACCCAAGATAAGTCAGGCAGCACCCAAGATAACTCAGGCAGCACCCAAGATAACTCAGGCAGCACCCAAGATAACTCAGGCAGCACCCAAGATAAGTCAGGCAGCACCCAAGATAAGTCAGGCAGCACCGAAGATAACTCAGGCAGCACCCAAGATAAGTCAGGCAGCACCCAAGATAAATCAGGCAGGACCCAAGATAAGTCAGGCAGGACCCAAGATAACTCAGCCAGCACCCAAGATAACTCAGGCAGCACCCAAGATAAGTCAGGCAGTACCCAAGATAAGTCACCCAGCACCCAAGATAACTCAGGCAGCACCCAAGATAAGTCAGGCAGGACCCAGATAAGTCAGGCAGGACCCAAGATAAGTCAGGCAGCACCCAAGATAAGTCAGGCAGGACCCAAGATAACTCAGGCAGCACCCAAGATAACTCAGGCAGCACCCAGGATAAATCAGGCAGCACCCAAGTTAAGTCAGGCAGGATCCAAAATAAGCCAGGCAGTACCCAAGATAAGTCAGGCAGGACCCAAGATAAGTCAGGCAGGACCCAAGATAAGTCAGGCAGTGCTAAACAGTAATACTGAACATTACTTAAGGTTAAAAGCCTTGGATTCTCTGGTATATCACTGCAACGCAGCAGAGCCCAGTTCAATCTATCTTTGGTTAGCCTATATTTAGTGGCTGTTGATTAGTTACGAGAGGGAGGGAGGGGTACGGCACCCATGGAAGGGGCAGGGACAAGGGGCACCCAGGGGTACACAAAGTCAAGGGACAGAAAACAATTGAGTCCTGGTGCCAACGGCATCAACAGGACGTTGATACCTGGAATTCCAAAGTGTTCCAGTTTATTAAAAAAGTAATTGTTCATACACATCTGAGCTGCCTGCCAAAAATAATATGTAATTTGATGCCGTGTACGCAGTTTGGAATCCTCCTGTGGACTGACTGATAATGTCTGTAAATAATTTTTCCCTTTCGCGAATTGTCTAGTCTTTCTCCCTCTCTCTCTCTTTATATATATATATATATATATATATATATATATATATATATATATATATATATATATATGTATATATATAGAAGATTTAAGAGATACATTGTTGATATAAAGGTGGCATATACGGTACATGTTGTTACGTATATATATATATATATATATATATATATATATATATATATATATATATATATATATATATATATATATATATATATATATATATATATATATATATATATACATATATATATATATATATATATATATATATATATATACATATATAATATATATATATATACATATATAATATATATATATATTTTTTTTTTTTTTTCAACAAGTCGGCCGTCTCCCACCGAGGCAGGGTGACCCAAAAAAGAAAATCCCCAAAAAGAAAATACTTTCATCATCATTCAACACTTTCACCACACTCACACATTATCACTGTTTTTGCAGAGGTGCCCAGAATACAACAGTTTAGAAGCATATACGTATAAAGATACACAACATATCCCTCCAAACTGCCAATATCCCAAACCCCTCCTTTAAAGTGCAGGCATTGTACTTCCCATTTCCAGGACTCAAGTCCGACTATATGAAAATAACCGGTTTCCCTGAATCCCTTCACTAAATATTACCCTGCTCACACTCCAACAGATCGTCAGGTCCCAAGTATCATTCGTCTCCATTCACTCCTATCTAACACGCTCATGCACGCTTGCTGGAAGTCCAAGCCCCTCGCCCACAAAACCTCCTTTACCCCCTCTTTCCAACCCTTTCGAGGACGACCCCTACCCCTCCTTCCTTCCCCTATAGATTTATATGCTTTCCATGTCATTCTACTTTGATCCATTCTCTCTAAATGACCAAACCACCTCAACAACCCCTCTTCTGCCCTCTGACTAATGCTTTTATTAACTCCACACCTTCTCCTAATTTCCACACTCCGAATTTTCTGCATAATATTTACACCACACATTGCCCTTAGACAGGACATCTCCACTGCCTCCAACCGTCTCCTCGCTGCTGCATTTACCACCCAAGCTTCACATCCATATAAGAGTGTTGGTACTACTATACTTTCATACATTCCCTTCTTTGCCTCCATAGATAACGTTTTTTGACTCCACATATACCTCAACGCACCACTCACCTTTTTTCCCTCATCAATTCTATGATTAACCTCATCCT
>NC_091312.1:16349790-16352290 GCF_038502225.1 Cherax quadricarinatus
AAAACTCCAGACCGTCGCGGTGGTGGTGGTGGTGATGGTGGTGTAGTCCAGTGGCCTGCACACCTGGTTGTAGCACGATAACCGAGGAAGTAACGAGTAACGAGGAACAGACACCACAGAGTAAATACTTATATATTTCCTTCACCAAACAGCAAGCATTAGTATGTATAATATTTACAGAGGATATGTATAATGCAAGCAAGACACATCGTCAGTACCTTCTTGGACCAGGCTTGTTGGTAAGTCTGCCAGTGTTTATTCACAAGAGCCCCACATCGCTTCACAACTTCGGTAGACTTCCTTGTGACTGGCTGGTTGAACCATGGTGCTAGCATAACCAGTCCCCCCTCTCATTATACACTTAACATGTGCTTCGCTAGTTGGGAGGCAGCCTATATGGGTGTGTGATATACGCCGAATAAAATGTAAAGTACTCTTAGCATGCCACAGTGGTGGTGGTGGTGGTGGTGGTGGTGGTGGTGGTGGTGGTGATGGTGGTGGTGGTGGTGGTGGTGGTGGTGGTGGTGGTGGTGATGATGGTGGCGGTGGTAATGGTGGCGATGGTGGTAATGGTGGTGGTGGTGGTAATGGTGGTGGTGGTGGTGGTAATGGTGGTGGTAATGGTGGTGGTGTTGGTGGTGGTGGTGGTGGTGGTGGTGGTGGTGGTGGTGGTGGTGGTGGTGGTGGTGGTGGTGGTAGTGATGGTAGTGGTGGTAATGGTGGTGGTGGTAGTAATGGTGGGAGGGTGGTGATGGTGATGGTGGTAGTAATGGTAGAGGTGGTGGTGATGATGGTGGTGGTGGTGATGATGGTGGTGGTGGCGATAATGGTGATGGTGGTGGTGGTAGCAATGGTGGGGGTGGTGGTGATGATGGTGGTGGTAATATTGGCGGTGGTGATAATGGTGGTATTGGTGGTGGTGGTGGAAATGGTGGTGGTGGTAATGGTGGTGGTGGTAGTAATGGTGGGGGTGGTGGTGATGATGGTGGTGGTAATATTGGCGGTGGTGATGATGGTGGTGATAATATTGGTGGTGGCGATGATGGTGGTAATGGTGGTGGTGGTGGTGATGGCAATGGTGGTGGTGGTGGTGACTGCCATCCCAACTTGTGTTTCAAATTAGTTATTAAATATCCTGAGTAGTGGTTATATCAAGGTCAGCCTTGCATCATGAAATATGCAGCCGACCCTCTCCTCTTCTTACCTCTGAGATCTCGCAGACTGTTGTTTCAGCATGAATCTCGTTGTCTCTCTCAGTGTTCAACTGTTATAAGCACAGCTACAAACATCTACGGTACCTGGCTATAAGATAAAGGAACGATACGAGAGTAATAAAGTCAAAAGCACATAAATACCATAGTAGTTTTTTCGAGTACCATATAGTCCCACCACCAATATTTTTAATATTTACAGAGCAACAATATAGGCAGGTGCCACACTAGTAACTTAATAAGAGATTACGCTCATTGCCATTGTCTCATTAACTCATACAATAGAGACCAGTACTTGTAATCCAAGTTAATGAGCGACTGACCTCCATACCTGGGTGTAGGTATAAAGCCAGCTCGTCTGGAGGTCAACATCTCGCCTTGACTAGTTGACGTTTATAACTGTCAGTCGTTCACAGTATAGTCGTGGGGCCCCAACGACTATAGGGCAATAATTACCGAGCTTTGGTTTATACTATAGTGAATGCAAGATGTAGTTGTATGAAACTCACCAAATATATGCAACGTACTCTGTGCACGCCACATCCAGTTGTTTTTCTTCACAACTCCAATGAAAAGTTAGGGAGCAGTACACTGAGAAAGAACTCAATAAGTGTTAAGGGACCAAGACTCTTCAATGCCCTTCATGCATAAAGGGGGATTAACCAATAACCTCTGGCTGTCTTCAGGAGAGAACTCCACAGATTCTTCAAGACAGTTTGTGATCTACTGGGTTGTGATGCATACACTGGACTGCGGGCAGCGGGCACTAACAGCTTGATCAACGAAGACCGGGCCGCGGGGGCGGTGACCTCCGGAAGTGACTCGGGGTAAACTCCAGATAAAAAAGAGTAAATGTTTGTATTGAGCTGCTGCTTGTCTGCTTACTTTCCACCTAGTTTATTAGGTTTGAAGCCTATCGACCATACGACAGGTCATCAGGGTTGTCAATCACCTCTAAACGACTAATGGAGAATATTTTATTCCTTAAGTGTTACACATGTGTCTTATCCACACACTGTGTGATCATGTGTCTTATTCACACACTGTGTTAGTTAGTTAGTTACCATTTTGTCCTAGGCACATGTCGATTAGACACTAGCCCTGTTGTATGTGTGTGTATCTGTGTGTGTGAGAAAGTGTGTGAGAAGTTGTGTGTGTGTGCGTGTGTGTGTGTGTGTGTGTGTGTGTGTGTGTGTGTGTGTGTGTGTGTGTGTGTGTGTGTGTGTGTGTGTGTGTGTGTGTGTGTGTGTGTGATCACACTGTCATGTGTCCACCTCTCGGTAGTTTCT
>NC_091312.1:16354790-16357290 GCF_038502225.1 Cherax quadricarinatus
CGCAGTATTTTATATATCGTTATCATGTCTCCCCTGACCCTCCTGTCCTCCAGTGTCGTCAGGCCGATTTCCCTCAACCTTTCTTCGTAGTGTGGAAAAAGACACTTATGTACAGTTCAGGACATTTATTAAAGGAAACGTTTCGCCACGAGTGGCTTCTTCAGTCCTAATACAGAGAAAACTAAGAAAACACATATATATATAGTGGCGGGAGTCAGGTGAGGTGATGCGTGGGTAGAGGTGGTAGTAGTAGTAGTAGTAGTAGTAGTAGTAGTAGTAATGAAACTAAGGAGGTGAGGCTAGAGAGGGACCTGCTGGCATCAAGTAATACCAGTTCCCAGGATGGGAACTGTACATAAGTGTCTTTTTCCACATCTTGTCGGTATCACCATACCATTTCCTCCTTTCTTCGTAGGACAATCCCCGTAGCTCTGGGACTAGTCTTGTTGCAAACCTTTGCACCTTCTCTAATTTCTTGACGTGCTTGACTAGGTGTGGATTCCAAATTGGTGCTGCATACTTCAGTATGGGCCTGACGTAAATGGTATACAGAGTCTTGAACGACTCCTTACTGAGGTATCGGAACGCTATCCGTAGGTTTGCCAGGCGCCCATATGCTGCAGCAGTTATCTGATTGATGTGCGCCTCAGGAGATATGCTCGGTGTTATACTCACCCCCAGATCTTTTTCCTTGAGTGAAGTTTGCAGTCTTTGGCCATCTAAACTATATTGTGTCTGCGGTCTTCTTTGCCCTTCCCCAATCTTCATGACTTTGCATTTGGCAGGGTTAAACTCAAGGAGCCAGTTACTGGACCAGGCTTGTAGCCTGTCCAGGTCTCTTTGTAGTCCTGCCTGATCCTCATCCGATTTGATTCTTCTCATTAACTTCACATCATCTGCAAACAAGGACACTTCTGAGTCTATCCCTTCCGTTATGTCGTTCACATATACCAAGAACAGCACAGGTCCTAGGACTGACCCTTGTGGAAACCCGCTTGTCACAGGCGTCCACTCTGACACCTCGTCACGTACCATGATTCGTTGTTGCCTCCCTATCAGGTATTCTCTGTTCCATTGCAGTGCCTTTCCTGTTATGTGTGCCTGATCCTCTAGCTTTTGCAGTAACCTCTTGTGAGGAACTGTGTCGAAG
Source organism: Cherax quadricarinatus (assembly GCF_038502225.1). Classification (NCBI taxonomy): domain Eukaryota; kingdom Metazoa; phylum Arthropoda; class Malacostraca; order Decapoda; family Parastacidae; genus Cherax; species Cherax quadricarinatus. The sequence continues at coordinate 16,355,941 of NC_091312.1, forward strand.
GCCTTCTTGCAGTCCAAAAAAATGCAGTCGATCCACCCCTCTCTCTCTTGTCTTACTTCTGTCACCTTATCATAAAACTCTAGTAGGTTTGTGACACAGGATTTTCCTTCCCTGAAACCGTGCTGGTTGTCAATTATACACTTGTTTCTTTCCAGGTGCTCCACCACTCTCCTCCTGATGATCTTCTCCATGACCTTGCACACTATACACGTTAGTGATACAGGTCTGTAGTTTAGTGCCTCATGTCTGTCTCCCTTTTTAAAAATTGGGACTACATTTGCCATCTTCCATACCTCAGGGAGTTGCCCAGTTTCAAATGATGTGTTGAAGATCTTTGTTAATGGTACACACAGTATCTCTGCTCCCTCTTTAAGGACCCATGGAGAGATGTTGTCTGGTCCCACCGCCTTTGAGGTGTCAAGTTCGCACAGCAGCTTCTTCACCTCCTCCTTTGTTATATGTATTTCATCCAGCACTTGCTGATGCCCCCCCCCCGTTCTGATTTCCTGGAGTCCTACTGGTTTCCACTGTAAATACTTCTTTAAATCTCGTGTTGAGCTCCTGACATACCTCCCGGTCGTTTCTTGTGAATTCCCCATCACCCTTCCTCAGTCTGATTACCTGGTCCTTGACTGTTGTTTTCCTCCTGATGTGGCTGTACAACAGCTTCGGGTCAGTCTTGACTTTTGATGCTATGTCATTTTCATATTGCCGCTGAGCCTCCCTTCTTATCTGTGCATATTCGTTTCTGGCTGTTCTGCTAATCTCTTTATTTTCCTGAGTTCTCTGTCTTCTGTACTTTTTCCATTCTCTAGTACACCTAGTTTTTGCCTCCCTACACCTTTGAGTGAACCAAGGACTCGTTCTGTTCTTCCCATTATTTCTGTTTCCCTTGGGAACAAACCTCTCCTCTGCCTCCTTGCATTTTGTTGCCACATAGTCCATCATTTCTTGTACTGGTTTTCCTGTCAGTTCCCTCTCCCACTGAATGTCTTGAAGGAAGTTCCTCATGCCTGGGTAGTTCCCCCTTTTGTAGTTTGGTTTTCCCACCCTATTCCTGCTACTCTCTCCACTTTGAGCTCAACTATGTAGTCGAAGCACAGAACCACATGATCACTAGCTCCCAGGGGCCTTTCATACATGATATCCTCGATGTCCGAACAACTCAAGGTGAATACAAGGTCCAGTCTAGCTGGTTGACCCTCTCCTCTCTCTCTGGTAGTGTCTCTAACATGTTGATGCATGAGGTTTTCCAGTACCACATCCATCATCTTGGCTCTCCATGTTTCGGGACCCCCATGGGGCTCCAGATTTTCCCAGTCAATCTCCTTGTGATTGAAATCACCCATA
>NC_091312.1:16364790-16407290 GCF_038502225.1 Cherax quadricarinatus
ACCTGACGCGCGCCGACCTAACTGGATAGGTCCTTTGCACAACTCACCCACAAACTATTCTACCCAAGAAAATTTAAAAATTATTATTTGTCCAGTGTATTATTAAATTCTTCCCAAATTCTATTAATTATAAATGGATCTAATTTATATAAACCAAAGGAAATATTCATATTATTGTCAAAACTGCTTTTTATGAAACAAGATTCAATTATATTCCTGTCGACCATGGACTTGCTTGATACTACTTTCTCAACTTTTTGAAAATCAATTGGATGGTTAAAATCTCTTATATGAATAAATAGAGCATTGGAATCTTGTCCAGTTCTAATGCTATATTTATGTTGTTTTAATCTTAGTTCGAGATTTTTACCAGTTTGACCGTAATAAACTTTATCGCAAATTTTACAAGGAATCTTATAGACACATCCATCAACATTTTGGGGGAATTCTTTATCAAAAGTTTTTTTTACTGTATCAAGATTTTTTAATACAACTTTAATATTAAAAGTCTTAAGAAGAGAAGGCATATCAACCAAGTTTTCATTGTAAGGGAGAACCAACATATTTTTAGTTGAATAAGGCTGGTTGTCCCTTTTTGGATTGTAAAAAGTATTTCTAGCAACTTTAAAAGATTTATCAATTACATTTCTTGGGTATTTTAAATCATTACCTATTTCATAAATTTTGGATATTTCCTCATCTATGAACTCAGGGCTACAAATTCGTAAAGCTCTCAAAAACATTGATGAGAAAACAGACAGTTTGACTCTATCTTGATGCGAGGAATTATAGTGGACATAGGAACAGTTATTTGTAGGTTTTCTGTAAATTTTAAATTTGAATTCATTATTACTCTTAATAATTAAAACATCTAGAAAAGGCAATGAGTTATTTTCTTCAAACTCAACAGTAAAGTTTATAGAAGAAAAATCCCCTAGAAACCGTTAACAGCAATTTCAATAAAACAATAAAACTTCTACTGAAAGGCAAAGATGAATTAGTCAAACAATTTACTTCCACTAATCCATCTTTGCCTTACATGTATGGACTAATAAAAACACACAAACCAGGGAATCCAGTCAGATCATAGGGTCAGTTTCATATAAATTATCCAAATGGCTTGTTGATATTTTGAGCCCTATTGTTGGCAAAATTTCTAACTTTAATGTTAAAAACAACATAGACTTGGTTGATAAATTAAGCTCCTTGACTGACTTAAATGATTTTAACATGGTTAGTTTTGATGTTACTTCCTTGTTTACGAAAGTTCCTGTTGATGATTTATTAAGTTTCTTATCTGAAGAACTCGTTAACTATGATTTACCATTGCCAGTTCCTACTATCATTAAACTTATTAAACTTTGCATTGTTGATGCAAAATTTGTATTTAATGATAAGTTTTACACTCAGAAGTTTGGTATGGCAATGGGGAATCCTCTTTCACCTGTTCTTAGTAACCTATACATGGAATTTTTTGAAACAAGGTTGCTTAACACAATCCTCCCTAATAGAGCTAAATGGTTCGGATATGTTGATGATATTTTGTGTCTTATGCCCAAAAATGTAGATATACACCATTTCCTTGGAAAATTAAATAGCTTAGCCCATTCTATAAACTTTACTGTTGAGTTTGAAGAAAATAACTCATTGCCTTTTCTAGATGCTTTAATTATTAAGGGTAATAATGAATTCAAATTTAAAATTTACAGAAAACCTACAAATAACTGTTCCTATGTCCACTATTATTCCTCGCATCAAGATAGAGTCAAACTGTCTGTTTTCTCATCAATGTTTTTGAGAGCTTTACGAATTTGTAGTCCTGAGTTCATAGATGAGGAAATATCCAAAATTTATGAAATAGGTAATGATTTAAAATACCCAAGAAATGTAATTGATAAATCTTTTAAAGTTGCTAGAAATACTTTTTACAATCCAAAAAGGGACAACCAGCCTTATTCAACTAAAAATATGTTGGTTCTCCCTTACCACGAAAACTTGGTTGATATGCCTTCTCTTCTTAAGACTTTTAATATTAAAGTTGTATTCAAAAATCTTGATACAGTACAAAAACTTTTGATAAAGAATTCCCCCCAAAATGCTGATGTATGTGTCTATAAGATTCCTTGTAAAATTTGCAATAAAGTTTATTACGGTCAAACTGGTAAAAATCTCGAACTAAGATTAAAACAACATAAATATAGCATTAGAACTGGACAAGATTCCAATGCTCTATTTATTCATGTAAGAGATTTTAACCATCCAATTGATTTTCAAAAAGTTGAGAAAGTAGTATCAAGCAAGTCCATGGTCGACAGGAATATAATTGAATCTTGTTTCATAAAAAGCAGTTTTGACAATAATATGAATATTTCCTTTGGTTTATATAAATTAGATCCATTTATAATTAATAGAATTTGGGAAGAATTTAATAATACACTGGACAAATAATAATTTTTAAATTTTCTTGGGTAGAATAGTTTGTGGGTGAGTTGTGCAAAGGACCTACCCAGTTGGGTCGGCGCGCCTCAGGTGTTTAACCGTTGTGGGATCTGATAGTGAGGTGTTGGCCAGACCCCTTATATAGCTTCCTTGGATGCTTTACTTTCATAGTTCCTTGATAATGTGAGTAGTCACGAATGCGCTTGGAATTTCTCTATTCTTTCAGAGTGGTTGTTTTGCATATTCTGAAATCACTTGTTTACTGTGATCTTATTGCATATATATAGAGATATATATATATATATATATATATATATATATATATATATATATATATATATATATATATGGAGGTAGACATACCTCTCCTCTGAGAGTCTGGAGGTAGACATACCTCTACTCTGAGAGTCTGGAGGTAGACATACCTCTACTCTGAGAGTCTGGAGGTAGACATACCTCTACTCTGAGAGTCTGGAGGTAGACATACCAAACACAGAGGAACTACAATACAGAGCAATAGTGATCTAAGAGAGGGCAACGGAAGTCATTCAAGCTGGAGAAGAGTGGAAGACCTGAGTGTTCCCAGACTGCCAGGAGGCCCTCGACACTGTACCACACATAACACGAATACACAAACTTGTGGAAGTAGGGAGTACCTGAAGGACAGAGGACAGCTGTTGCGAGAAACATACATACAAACACACTCATAAACAATAACGCAACTCAAGCATACAGACACACAGACAGAGAGACAGACGGACAGACACACACACACACACACACACACACACACACACACACACACACATACGTTTTCGTGGTGACTGACCGATGGTCGACTTCTTGCCCTGAACTGTCATCATGTGGTTGAGAAAGGGAGAGAGAGAGAGTGAGAGAGAGAGAGAGAGAGAGAGAGAGAGAGAGAGAGAGACAGAGAGAGAGAGAGAGAGAGAGAGAGAGAGAGAGAGAGAGAGAGAGAGAGAGAGAGAGAGAGAGAGAGAGAGAGAGAGAGAGAGAGACAGAGAGAGAGAGAGAGAGAGAGAGAGAGAGAGAGAGAGAGAGAGAGAGAGAGAGAGAGAGAGAGAGAGAGAGGAAAATGGGAGGGGTTTAATTCTAAGTTATGTATGAGTCTGAAAAAACAGTTTTTTCATATTGAATATGAAGGAGATGAACTGATTACTATATTTACAATGAAGCTCTAAACCTGAATGGGGAGATGTACCCATTGGTTGATGATGAGGTGGATGCATGGGTTGATGAGTTATATGCATGAGTTGATAGGGAGGTTACCTGGAGTTTCTTCAGGAGGTCATCACCCCACCACCTGGTCTCAGACCAGGTCTGGTTGCTGGCTTGATCAGTTAGGTTGTTCGTACCCGCACAGCTTCATTCTCGTCTGTTCATTAGTGGTAGATACTGGTGGTGGGAATGATGGTGGTTGTGGAGGAGGTGTTAGGTAGTGGTTATGATGGTGGTGACGGTGAGGCTGGTGGTTGGTAGTTGTGGTGGAGTATATACCAAACTGGCAGATAGATAAACCTGTAACCAAGACTAAGCCTGACTACTACAACGTACGTCAGTTATTATATATATATATATATATATATATATATATATATATATATATATATATATATATATATATATATATATATATATATATATATATATATATAATATTGTGGTTGGGGATCTCAGTGCTAAAGTAGACGACGAAGAGTACTTTGACGTCTACTTCTTTCTCCACCTCTTCTTCCTCCTCTTCTTCCTCCTCCTCTTCCTCTTCCTCCTCTTCCTATACCTCCTCTTCCTCTTCCTCCACCCTCACAAACACAGTCGACACACTTCTAATCTTCATTAAAATTCCAAGAAAATCTCCCGCTAATATATTCATATTTTTACACGAATTTAAACCGAAAAGAAGTTAAAAGAAAAAGATATATTGAAAGGAATCATTTTCGGGCGATAAGAAGCGTTGTTACGCGCCTCTGAGTGTGAAATACCTGGGAGATGTCTCTCAGGCCAGGCAACAGCTGACATCATTTCCCCATCCAGTGTGGCAGCAGAAACAGCAGCAGCAGCAGTACTTGCAGCAGCAGCACTTGCAGCAGCAGTAGCAGCAGCAGCAGCAGCAGCAAAACAGCAGCAGCATTGTAAGGAACAACAGCAACAACAGCAACACCAACAGCAACCCCAGCAGCAGCAGAGGCAGCAGCAGCAGCAGAAGCAGCAACAACAACAGCAACATCAATCATAACAACAACAACAACACCTGGCTTCAGAATTTCGTTGTTGTTGGTTAGTGTAAGTTGCATCTCCATTAAGCAATGGCCCAATACTAGATGTATGTTTCCCTCCCCTGTATTTTGTATATGAAAAAAAAAAGAATTTCGTATTTCATTCAGTTTTATTAATGGCTTTACCTCCTTCCTGTCTCTCCTCAGTCTCTTTTCGTTCTTCCCAAAATCTGCTGCCTCTTGAGAGGTATGTGATTCTTCGTCTTTTGTTTATATAGAGAGCACCTCTCTCTTTCTAACTTACATCTTCAGATACCCTAATGGTACACGTCTCAAGCATACTTCCAGTGCCACTGGTCTCAGGTATTACATATCTATAGTTCTGTCATAGACAATATATAAATATTCGCCAGAATTGTAACTGTCCAAGACCTGAGGGTCTTATGGAGTGTCGTTCTTTTGTTGTTAGCGCCAATGACCTCATCCTTCCCATACATTTCGTCAAATGCAAGTTGCCTATTTCAGTAAGGCCATGGGTTATGTGATCCTCTTAACTGTATTTATTGCTGAAGCTGAATTTGTTGACTACACCCTCATGGCTGTTTGTGGTTTGCTTCTCAAGACCAGTGTGAAAGTGGGTCCGAACTTCAGTTAGGTTGTGGTTCACGTTTGCTCTGCACCTCTCCACAACATCGGCTTACTGTGTCTACGGGGCTCTGGTGGCCTGGTGGTTAACGCTCTCGCTTCACACGGTGAGGGCCTGGGTTCGATTCCCAGCCAGAGTAGAAACATTGGACGTGTTTCTTTCAACCTGTTGTCTATGTTCCCCATCAGTAAAATGGGTACCTGGGTGTTAGTCGACTGGTGTGGGTCGCATCCTGGGACACTGACCTAAGGAGGCCTGGTCACAGACCGGGCCGCGGGGACGTTGACCCCCGGAACTCTCTCCAGGTAAACTCCAGGTAGGTAAACGGTCTTTTGCAACACCACCACCACCACCACCAACACCACCAACAACAACAACAACAATACCACCACCACCGCTAACAGACTTCCACAAGAAAGCCTCTGGTTGTGCAAGATGTGTGGTGTGAGCCCCAACAAAGGATCAGACGCCCGATTAAGCCACGAGTGTAATTACCAGGTAAATGAAGCCATTACACGGGGGATTAACCCAGAAAAACTCCCAGACAATAACTGGTGCCAATGGGTCTTCTGAGAGGCTGAGACCTGGGTCTCCTGGGAGGCTGAGACCTGGGTCATCCGGGAGGCTGAGACCTGGGTCATCTGGGAGGCTGAGACCTGGGTCTTCTGGGAGGCTGAGATCTGGGTCTCCTGGAGGCTGGGACCTGGGTGTCCCGGGAAGCTGGGACCTGGGTGTCCCGGGAGGCTGGGACCTGGGTGTCCCGGGAAGCTGGGAACTGGGTGTCCAGGGAGGCTGGGACCTGGGTGTCCAGGGAGACTGAGACCTCACTCAACTTCCGTCCTCCACAACGCTTTTGTTGTATCAGCTCCAGTGAAAAACTAAATTTTCTCATAAGCAGAGAAGCAAATACACAATTTTTTTTACAGAGATAAACGAAGCATAAAACAAAACTAGAAACCCCAGAATAAACCAATGTCATTATTGTTCTAAGGTTCACAGTAAACTCAGGTCACAACCACGCTGAAGTTCGAACCCTCATACACACGGATCTTTAGCTACAAATCAGTCATGGCAGTGGATTCTACAAATTCAGCTTCAGCAAGAAATACATTGAATGGAGTCAAATAAATCACTGAAATATACTGGGAAAATAGTATGAGTAGCATGAACCAGTGTCTCGAGAGAATAAAGTCAGTTGTCTCGAAAGGATGAGCTCAGTTATCTCGAGAGAATGAGCTCAGTGGCACTTGAAGTATGCTTCAGGCAAGTTCCATCCAGGTATGCGAAGATGCAAATTAGAAAGAGAAAGATGTTCTCTCTCTCCGTGGGCGAAGACAGAGAAATACAGAACTTCTCAAAGGTTGCAGTATGAAGTAAAAACGAAACACTGGTTACAGAAATGGAAACCAATGAAGCCACACAGAATGCTTCATGCAGATCCCGGGAGAGACAAAGAGAGCATGAAACTTTTAGTGATTTTGAAAGAAATACAGAATACTTTTTTCTAGTGAGCAAAATCCAGGGCAAGAAAGAAACCACATGTGGTATAGGGCTATTGCTTAAAGGAGGTGGAACTTACAATGATCACAACAAAGCGGAGTACTGATGACTCAGTGCGACTTTGTGTTCAAAGAACCATTAATCAAACGAGACAGACATTCAAAATGAGTTTTTCACGAATGGGACTCAAAACTTTGACGATATCTACACGATTTCTAACGTAACACTAAGCACACTCATCTTCAACGGAACCACTGATTGCATGCCCACATACTCTGCCCCAGACTCTGACTCGTGGGACTCCATATTCTTCAAGAATGACAAGCTCACGTGCCTTAAATATTCCATGAAGATGGAATCCAGACATTGGAGTCATTGCACAGTCATAAAAACACACACACATCATCCCACCGAACAAAGGTTGCAGTAAAAAAACGCAAAAATTATAGGATAGGAATAATGTCACATATTATATTTTTTTTAAAAAGCAAGGCTGATAAAGACATGAATTCCCAACACCGGCACAAGTTAAGACAACGTGGGTTTATAACAGGTTGGTTGCTCCTGTCTCTCATTTGCTTGGGACACGAACTGGGACAATTACATGATCTCAGATGCATTAAAAAAACAAATAAAATGCAGATGTAGTTAACATAGACTTAGCAAAAGCATAGAAAATGCATGTAGAAGGAACAAATGAAATAGATGGGCTGACGGATATTTAACTTTCTACCACACAGAACCAATAGTGTAATAGCGAACATGGTGAAATCTGAAGCTTCCACAGTGTATAAAGCCTCGTTCCTGAAGTCACAATATGCTCTCCAGTTCTCTTTCTCATTCTCATATCCGACACAGAGAAATAGATCATAGCACCGTAATCATTCTTCATAGACGATACTGGAATCTGAATGACAGTGACATCTACTGAGGACGCATTAGCAAATCTCAAAACTGATATTTACCTAGTCCTCCCGTGGGCCACCAAAAAAAAAAAAAAAAAAAAAATAGGAAGATCAAGGAGGACAAATTTCAGTTATTTCTCTGTGAGAAAATAAAGGAAATGAAATCTGGAAATGAGTGTAAAACAATCCTAAATAATTCAATAGAGCGGAGGATTAATGTGAGAGATTTAGGAGTGAGGATGTAAGAAGATCTCGCTCTCAAGGATCTCAACAGTGTTATTATAACAACTGCGAAGAGAATGATAAGCTGGATAACTAGAACCTTCAAAACAACAGACTCTATAAGCAGATCCGGATTAAGATTTTTTAGGCTCCTGGGCTACAGGTACTGTGAAGCCCCAGTTATATTTTCAATGGAAAAAAAGAAGGTTAAACATTCAGTGAACAGTGAACAGTTCATCATATACGTGGTGGTTGACCTCCAGCTGGCGGAGAACCCTGGGCTGAAGCCCCTAAAACCCCTGCCTAAATCCGGCCCTTTCTTTATGCCCCTTATTTTCTCTAGACTGGAATATTTGCGTTAAGTAACAGCCCTTTTTATGTCAGGAAACACTACAGGTCAAGAAGTAATACCAAGCTTCACTGTACGTATGAATGCAGTCAAGTACCTAAATTACTGAGAACGTTTGAAGCTTCTTGTTCTCTACGTAATGAAAGTGAAAAGGATAAATAATTTAAACTTGGAAAATTCTATAGGAAGTGGTTTCGAATCTGCTCACCAGAATCACTCTCAACGAAAGCAAGAGACTCGGGGAAAGGTGCAAATTACCCTGATGAAAAGCAGGAGTGGCATCAGAACAGTAGGGGACCAAGACTCTTCAACACCCTCCAGTCGTTCATAAGGGGAAATACTAACGAGCACACGCACGTATACATGCACACGCACACATACATACATACATACACAGACACACACACACAGACACACACATACATACAAACACACTGTATATATATATATATATATGTGTGTGTGTGTTTGTACTCACCTAGTTGTAACCACCTAGTTGAGGTTGCGGGGGTCGAGTCCGAGCTCCTGGCCCCGCCTCTTCACTGATCGCTACTACGTCACTCTCCCTGAGCCGTGAGCTTTATCATACCTCTGCTTAAAGCTATGTATGGATCCTGCCTCCACTACATCGCTTCCCAAACTATTCCACTTCCTGACTACTCTGTGGCTGAAGAAATACTTTCTAACATCCCTGTGATTCATCTGTGTCTTCAACTTCCAACTGTGTCCCCTTGTTACTGTGTCCAATCTCTGGAACATCCTGTCTTTGTCCACCTTGTCAATTCCTCTCAGTATTTTGTATGTCGTTATCATGTCCCCCTTATCTCTCCTGTCCTCCAGTGTCGTCAGGTTGATTTCCCTTAACCTCTCCTCGTAGGACATACCTCTTAGCTCTGGGACTAGTCTGTGTGTGTGTGTGTGTGTGTGTGTGTGTGTGTGTGTGTGTGTGTGTGTGTGTGTGTGTGTGTGTGTGTGTGTGTGTGTGCGTGTGTGTGTGTGTGCAATAAGATCAGAGTACACCGGTAATATCACAATATACAAAACAACCACTGTGAAAAAATATTGACCTTCTAAACGTTTTCATGATTTCTCACATTATCAAGGACCTGCAAAAATAATAAACAGTGGAAGGCTTGTAAGGCTGAGATATCACCTGACATTACACCTGACATTACACCTGACATTACACCTGACATTACACCTGACATTACACCCAACATTACACCTGACATTACACCTGACATTACACCTGACATTACACCTGACATTACACCTGACATTACACCTGACATTACACCTGACATTACACCTGACATTACATCTGACATTACACCTGACATTACACCTGACATTACACCTGACATTACACCTGACATTACACCTGACATTACACCTGACATTACACCTGACATTACACCTGACATTACACCCAACATTACACCCAACATTACACCTGACATTACACCTGACATTACACCCAACATTACACCTGACATTACACCCAACATTACACCTGACATTACACCCAACATTACACCTGACATTACACCTGACATTACACCCAACATTACACCTGACATTACACCCAACATTACACCTGACATTACACCCAACATTACACCTGACATTACACCCAACATTACACCTGACATTACACCTGACATTACACCTGACATTACACCTGACATTACACCTGACATTACATCTGACATTACACCTGACATTACACCTGACATTACATCTGACATTACACCTGACATTACACCTGACATTACACCTGACATTACACCTGACATTACACCTGACATTACACCTGACATTACACCTGACATTACACCTGACATTACACCCAACATTACACCCAACATTACACCTGACATTACACCTGACATTACACCCAACATTACACCTGACATTACACCCAACATTACACCTGACATTACACCTGACATTACACCTGACATTACACCTGACATTACACCTGACATTACACCTGACATTACACCTGACATTACACCTGACATTACACCTGACATTACACCTGACATTACACCTGACATTACACCTGACATTACACCTGACATTACACCTGACATTACACCTGACATTACACCTGACATTACACCTGACATTACACCTGACATTACATCTGACATTACACCTGACATTACACCTGACATTACACCTGACATTACACCTGACATTACACCTGACATTACACCTGACATTACACCTGACATTACACCCAACATTACACCCAACATTACACCTGACATTACACCTGACATTACACCTGACATTACACCCAACATTACACCTGACATTACACCCAACATTACACCTGACATTACACCTGACATTACACCTGACATTACACCTGACATTACACCTGACATTACACCTGACATTACACCTGACATTACACCTGACATTACACCTGACATTACACCTGACATTACACCTGACATTACACCTGACATTACACCCAACATTACACCCAACATTACACCTGACATTACACCTGACATTACACCCAACATTACACCTGACATTACACCCAACATTACACCTGACATTACACCTGACATTACACCTGACATTACACCTGACATTACACCTGACATTACACCTGACATTACACCTGACATTACACCTGACATTACACCCAACATTACACCTGACATTACACCTGACATTACACCTGACATTACACCTGACATTACACCTGACATTACATCTGACATTACACCTGACATTACACCTGACATTACACCTGACATTACACCTGAAATTACACCTGACATTACACCTGACATTACACCTGACATTACACCTGACATTACACCCAACATTACACCCAACATTACACCTGACATTACACCTGACATTACACCTGACATTACACCTGACATTACACCTGACATTACACCCAACATTACACCCAACATTACACCTGACATTACACCTGACATTACACCCAACATTACACCTGACATTACACCCAACATTACACCTGACATTACACCTGACATTACACCTGACATTACACCTGACATTACACCTGACATTACACCTGACATTACACCCAACATTACACCTGACAGTACACCTGACATTACACCCAACATTACACCTGACATTACACCTGACATTACACCCAACATTACACCTGACATTACACCCAACATTACACCTGACATTACACCCAACATTACACCTGACATTACACCTGACATTACACCTGACATTACACCTGACATTACACCCAACATTACACCTGACATTACACCCAACATTACACCTGACATTACACCTGACATTACACCTGACATTACACCCAACATTACACCTGACATTACACCCAACATTACACCTGACAGTACACCTGACATTACACCCAACATTACACCTGACATTACACCCAACATTACACCTGACATTACACCCAACATTACACCTGACATTACACCCAACATTACACCTGACATTACACCAAACATTACACCTGACATTACACCTGACATTACACCTGACATTACACCTGACATTACACCTGACATTACACCTGACATTACACCTGACATTACACCCAACATTACACCTTACATTACACCTGACATTACACCCAACATTACACCCAACATTACACCCAACATTACACCTGACATTACACCCAACATTACACCTTACATTACACCCAACATTACACCTGACATTACACCTGACATTACACCCAACATTATACCTGACATTACACCTGACATTACACCTGACATTACACCTGACATTACACCTGACATTACACCTGACATTACACCTGACATTACACCTGACATTACACCCAACATTACACCCAACATTACACCTGACATTACACCTGACATTACACCTGACATTACACCTGACATTACACCCAACATTACACCTGACATTACACCTGACATTACACCCAACATTACACCTGACATTACACCTGACATTACACCCAACATTACACCTGACATTACACCTGACATTACACCCAACATTACACCCAACATTACACCTGACATTACACCCAACATTACACCTGACATTACACCTGACATTACACCCAACATTACACCTGACATTACACCTGACATTACACCTGACATTACACCCAACATTACACCTGACATTACACCTGACATTACACCCAACATTACACCTGACATTACACCTGACATTACACCCAACATTACACCCGACATTACACCTGACATTACACCTGACATTACACCTGACATTACACCTGACATTACACCCGACATTACACCTGACATTACACCTGACATTACACCTGACATTACACCTGACATTACACCTGACATTACACCCGACATTACACCTGACATTACACCTGACATTACACCTGACATTACACCTGACATTACACCCGACATTACACCTGACATTACACCTAACATTACACCTGACATTACACCTGACATTACACCTGACATTACACCCGACATTACACCTGACATTACACCTGACATTACACCTGACATTACACCTGACATTACACCTGACATTACACCCGACATTACACCTGACATTACACCTGACATTACACCTGACATTACACCTGACATTACACCTGACATTACACCTGACATTACACCTGACATTACACCCAACATTACACCCAACATTACACCTGACATTACACCTGACATTACACCTAACATTACACCTAACATTACACCCAACATTACACCTGACATTACACCTGACATTACACCTGACATTACACCTGACATTACACCTGACATTACACCCAACATTACACCTGACATTACACCCAACATTACACCTGACATTACACCTGACATTACACCCAACATTACACCTGACATTACACCCAACATTACACCTGACATTACACCTAACATTACACCCAACATTACACCTGACATTACACCTGACATTACACCTGACATTACACCTGACATTACACCTGACATTACACCCAACATTACACCTGACATTACACCCAACATTACACCTGACATTACACCTAACATTACACCCAACATTACACCTGACATTACACCTGACATTACACCTGACATTACACCCAACATTACACCTGACATTACACCCAACATTACACCTGACATTACACCTGACATTACACCCAACATTACACCTGACATTACACCCAACATTACACCTGACATTACACCCAACATTACACCTGACATTACACCCAACATTACACCTGACATTACACCTGACATTACACCCAACATTACACCTGACATTACACCCGACATTACACCTGACATTACACCTGACATTACACCCAACATTACACCTGACATTACACCCAACATTACACCTGACATTACACCTGACATTACACCCAACATTACACCTGACATTACACCCAACATTACACCTGACATTACTCCCAACATTACACCTGACATTACACCCAACATTACACCTGACATTACACCCAACATTACACCTGACATTACACCTGACATTACACCTGACATTACACCTGACATTACACCCAACATTACACCTGACATTACACCTGACATTACACCTGACATTACACCCAACATTACACCTGACATTACACCCAACATTACACCTGACATTACACCTGACATTACACCCAACATTACACCTGACATTACACCCAACATTACACCTGACATTACACCTGACATTACACCCAACATTACACCTGACATTACACCCAACATTACACCTGACATTACACCCAACATTACACCTGACATTACACCCAACATTACACCTGACATTACACCTGACATTACACCCAACATTACACCTGACATTACACCTGACATTACACCTGACATTACACCTGACATTACACCCAACATTACACCTGACATTACACCTGACATTACACCTGACATTACACCCAACATTACACCTGACATTACACCCAACATTACACCTGACATTACACCTGACATTACACCCAACATTACACCTGACATTACACCCAACATTACACCTGACATTACACCTGACATTACACCTGACATTACACCCAACATTACACCTGACATTACACCCAACATTACACCTGACATTACACCCAACATTACACCTGACATTACACCCAACATTACACCTGACATTACACCTGACATTACACCCAACATTACACCTGACATTACACCCAACATTACACCTGACATTACACCCAACATTACACTCCGGGTGGGAGTGTCACACATAGCCGAAATTCTTCCCAAATTTAATTAATTATAACCCTAAACTAATATTCGCATTAAAATAAATAATATTTTGATGAAGTCTGATTGAGTTATAATTGTCTCAGTCACAGACCTGAGTGATACAACTTTCTCGGTTTTTTGAAAATCACTTGGATGATTAAAATCTCTGATGTGAATAAACAAACATTAGAATCTGGTCTATTTCTAATGCTGTATTTCTGTTGTTGTAATGTTATTTCAAAACTTTTTCCAGTTTGACCATAGTAAACTTTATCACATTTTCTACAAGGAATCTTGTAGATACAGCCATCAGAATTTTGGGAGTAATTTTTAATCAAATTTGTTTAAGGCATCAAGATTTTTCAATGTAACTTTGAATTTATATAACCTTCTCAATATATTTTCTCTACTTAGAAATGTTAAAAATCAAAGTTGCATTTAAAAATCTTGATACGTTAAAAAAATCATCTGATTAAAAATTCCCAAGAAATGCTAATGATATCAGTACACATAGTAATGCATCGTGTATGCATTAATATGTATACTGCTCGTGAAAACTGGTATTAATCGTGTAGCTTCCATGGTCACGTATGTGTTTGCATCAGGTGTGACATGTCTGGTGGTACTGGCCACCTGATGTTTGAAGCATTGATGGTCGAGTGGATTAAGGTGTCTCGGGATTTTATCGGGATTCTCATGAGGCGTACTAAAAGACTGAGGTTTCGATTCCCAACCAGTCGCCGGGAATGATCCTCCACATACCCTATACCACCACTTTCCTCCCAGCACTAACTTCCCTTCCCCTCACAGCGTGCCCAGACGACCAACAGGAGTCCCGTTAACAGAAGTGTTCCTCTTCCTCAGTCCCCCTCCCTTGGTCAACGAAGTCACCCCCCCCTCCCTCCCCTCCCTCTCAGTATTCTTTTGAAAAGACGATTTGCCTTTTCACAGGTCAGGGAAGAAATGACCTTAACCCGAGGTGCATTACGAGGCAAATATTTTACTTAAAAAATACAAAGGGGAAGTGAGAGGGGGAGCAAAGGTAAGGAAGGGGAAGAGGGGGTTAATGGTAAGAATGGGGAGGGGTTGGAGGGAGGGGAGGGATGGATGGAGGGGAGGGGTGGAAGGAGAGGTTTCGCGACTGAAGATGACCATCATTATGAAGATCGTTAACACTGGTATAATTAACATTTGTTTTTTTTAATCTAGGATGACTGAAGTTCATGGTTGTTATTGTGTGTTTGTGTGTGTGTGTATGTGTGTGTGTGTGTGCGTGCGTGTGTGTGTGTGTGTGTGTGTGCTTGTGTGTGTGTGTGTGTGTGTGTGTGTGTGTGTGTGTGTGTGTGTGTGTGTGTTTATGCAGCAAGAAAACAAGCAAGTTACTTGCTGCATCATGGCGCTCAACAGCTACTTAACAAGGAGACTCGCAACGAATGTAAAAAAAAAAAATCGTAAATGCATGAATAAGTGAAATGTATAACAAGGGATGGAATAAGAGAGAGAGACAAGGAATAATGAGGGGGGAGGGGAGGGGGGGGAGGGGAAGGGGAGGGGAAGGGGAGGGGGAGGGGAAATCATAGCGTAAAGGCAGGGGGTTAACGACAGAGACAGCTAAATTGGGCTGTTTCCAGGCTGGAGTCACTCTGAAGAGGGACTCTGAATTATGTTTTTTATTGTGTCTAGGTGAACCAGGCGACGACCCAGCTGACCTTTGACCTCAAGAGTTATGATTTACGGTTTGCGAGGAGGGAGGGGAACAGGAGAAGCAGGAGGAGGAACAAGAGGTGGAGTAGAAAGAGGAAGAAGAGAAGGATGAAGAGTCTCTGCAAATAATGACCTGGTCTGTGACGAGGACCTGACCTGGCTCAGACCAGGTCAGGTCATCAGGTGTTCTGCCACACCTCACACTCATGTCTACAAGTTGACTCATAAGGAAGGCTACAAAGAAAAGGTGTTTTTTGTTTACATTCTTGTTGACCACCTGGTGAGATATTGTATTCTGCGAGGACCGCTGAGCAAGAGGGGCTGGGAGGGACCAAGAGGAGCTTGGAGGGGCTGATACGGGCTGGGAGGGGCTGAGAGTTGTTTTATTCAGGTAGAAGGGCCTGGGAGAAGTTTGGAGGGGCTGGGAGAGGATTGTAGAGGTTGGGAGGATTTGAGAGAAGCTGGAGGGGGTTGGGAATTACTGAGGCTAGGAGGAACTGGGAATTACCGGGAGCTTCAGGGGAGGGGCTGGGAAAAGCAGTGGTTCAGAACCCTAATTGGCAGACAGGTTTTTTCCCTGCCAGACAGTTATACAATCAAGAGTTGCTTATGTCAACACACACACACACACACACACACACACACACACACACACACACACACACACACACACACACACACACACACACACACACGAGCCAGGAGCTGAAACTCGACCCTTGCTGCCACAATTAGACGAGTACACACATGGACGACAAGCCAGCATCACATCTTACACAGTCTATGTTTGTCTGGCAGCTGAAATATTTAGCGGGTGTTGTCACACCCATGTCTGTCGTCTATAACAACTACCATCACTGTCTGTGCAACATCACTTCCGCGGTCAGACAAGAGTGCAACCTGGCTGACTCACAAACATAAAATTAAAGGTCTATAGTATTGCTGGATTCTTTCCACAGTCTACACAAAATAAAGTACCGGAATGAATGGATAAATGAAGTAAATTTTTATTTAGGCTTTGGGTACATAACGTACCTTTTTTTTTCACAATGGTCTCGAGTGTAATGTCTGCGTAGGAAGCTCCCCGCCTCTAGTACCAGGGACAAGCCCTTCCCTCATCCGGTTCCTTCTGCTGCTGCCGGACAACTGGTGACCACGAGCAGGTAAGCAGACTCGTTTGTAGCCCAAACCTTCCTTAATATAATACATAAACAGTTACAATAAGTTAGTAACCAGATACATAAGTTACTTTATTCCAAAACTTAACACATAGATGTTCCAATACGATCACTACTGAGAATATTAATTATAACTAGTCAATATATTATTACACTCCAGTTCCTAATGATAAAATATGTAAAATAATTCCCGTACATATGTTATATTTACATAATAAATATACCGAGGTCAGTGGTCACAAGAGGTCACGCTACCTCTCCTGCAGCTGTTTCCTGGCAAATTATCATGGAATATTACAGTGTAATCATAACTTAATTCTGTAGTGTTTCAGACTCAGAGCTCCAGGTGTTGTAAACTTATCAAGGAGGAAAATAAAAAGTATAAAATTTGTTTGGATAAGTGTTGTATCAAGTGGGAAGTGACTGAGGCCAGTCAAGGGAAACAGGTCAGTAGCACCGTCAGTAGCAACCACCAGGAACTTACAGGTCAGTAGCACCGTCAGTAGCAACCACCAGGAACTTACAGGTCAGTAGCACCGTCAGTAGCAACCACCAGGAACTTACTGATAGTAACAAATGGGAAGTGGATTTTCAGTAACGGTAGAAACATCAATCTGGGGAAGATTTCAGGGGCAGACTTTAAGGTTGGAAATTACTTTTTTGTTCTCCAGGACGAGTGTATTTCAGTGGTCAACGAGGATAAAGATGCCACTATATTCTCTGCTAATAAAGGTGTGAATATTCTCATGATCCCCGACTCGGAAAGTATATTTATGGATCATGTTTTCTGTACCAGGATAAGGAAGGTAATTATTATATAAATAGTTTAGAAACCCGACAAGTTGATGATTGAGACACATGTACAACACTTGGGAATCTATTGTGGAGGGACTGATTATCTCAAACTAATTCTCATCTTCCGTTTTTTCTCGGTATTGGACTGATGAAGCCACTGGCTGGTAAAACGTTTTCACATTAAAGATTCCCAAATGTTGCACAAGTGTCTCATTCATCACAGGAAGATGAGAGAGACGTGTTTCCCTGGAGGTAGTGTTGGTGGCATAGTTAAGGGAAACGTCAGTTCCCTTGATTTCTATTAATGTTATTTTTTCCCCTATAATGTATATTATATATATATATATATATATATATATATATATATATATATATATATATATATATATATATATATATATATATATATATATATATATATATATATTCATATATATATATATATATATATATATATATATATATATATATATATATATATATATATATATATATATATATATATATATATATATATATATATAATGTTGGGTGGGGGCTGAAGTCAAGTGAGCTTCACCTCAGGGAAGAAACATTCACAATCATTTACATTTTACGCCTCAATTCCTCATTGTTCCCGGAAACGATTCACGCCTCTAATAATTTCAACTAATCACTGACAGAGAGAGAGAAAGAAAAGAACATCGGGACCTGAGAAATCCCTGATAAACACAGTAATGAGGGAATTATTACCATCATTGTTTTCATGGGGGGAAACGCTAAACCCACAGGGATGGCAAGGAGAGGACGGAGCAACATCCTCACGAACGATGAACACGCAAGATGAGGAATGTTGAATAGCAATTCGTTACATTCTTGTCACTCTACAGTCTCTCGAGTCCTTTAACTGGAGTGGCTAGGAGGTTAGTGTAGGGCTCTTGATTCAAGGTATTGACCATGATAATTGTGGCATGCAAAGAGTACGTAACCTTTATTCGGCGCATGTACACATCCTCATTTACAGGCTATCTCCCCCAACCAGCGAACCAGGTACTAAGGGTTGACGATGGGGCCCCGTCGTTCAACCAGTACCCAGGTTCCAGCCAATGAGAAGATGGTTTTGGCAATCGCAGAGGTGTTGTGGGTACCACTCACCCGTCTGCCCTTGTCATTCCCATTCTAGAGCTGGTTTAAGCACGGTCTGCTCTCTAGTGGCTTCTATTCTGCCTTGCTTACCGTGGAGTGCACTAATACCTATTGTTGTACATAGTGTAGTGTACATACTTCTGTTCTAAACTGGCGAAGGATAATACAAGTCAAAAGTTTTTCTGCTGTGTTTATTTTGCTCTCTTAACACCCAGGATAACAGGCATTTGGGACTCCTGGGTTGTAATAATAACACTCGAGCAGCAGTGATGTCAAGGCCCCAGCGCTATACACAGTGAGCCTATACCTGACAGATGGCTTCACTTCCGCCGCCATCGCCCAGCCGCCGCCACTGCGGCAACCTCTGCCACCGCCACCAAGCTAAGAATGTCCTGTACTGGAGCAGTCATTTGTCACTACTAAGACAAGCTGGCGATTTCCTCAGCAGGTGTAACTACGCTATCTGTTTTTGGAACTCACACCTGATCAATCATGTCAAGAAATTAAAGTGCAAAGGTTTGAAACAAGACTAGTCTAGGAGCTTAGGGGTATGTTCTACGAGGAGAGGTTAAAGGAAAAAACGACCTGGTGACACGAGGACAGGAGAGATAGGGAGACATGATAACAACATACAAAATGCTAAGAGGAATTGACAAGGTGGATAGGGAAAGAATGTTCTAGAGATGGGACACAGCAACAAAGGGCCACAACTGGAAGCTGAAAACTCAGATGCGTCACAGGGATGTTTGGAAGTATTTCTTCAGCCATAGAGTTGTCAGAAAGTGGAATAGTCTGGAGAGTGATATAGTGAAGGCAGGATCCATACATAGCTTTAAGAGGTATAATACAGCTCTTGGAGAAGGGAGAGAACGGACCTCGTAGCGACCAGCGAAGAGACGGGGCTAGGAGCTGTGACTCGACCCCTGCAACTACAATTAGGTGAGTATACACACACACACACACACACACACACACACACACTACCTACGTCATTACTACCCATCACATTACAGCAATAAATAAATAAGGCACCATACAATATATTTCCACATATTAAAGCGCCATCCATTTAATTGCAACAGATTACAGCACCATCCACTTAATTACTACAGCAGAATCCACTTAATTACAACAGAGTAGAGCACCATCCACTTACCACAGCGTCCAGTCTACAACGGTAATCTGTAACGCTACTGTTCTCTCCGTTACTCCAAACATACAAACCCAACCGTAATACAGTACTCTCTGTTACACCATGTGTATCCTACACAACAGTGCTCCATGTGGACCATGGTTGTTGCAGCTGTGTTTCTTGTGGACCATGGGTGTTGCAGCTGTGTTCCTTGTGGACCATGGGTGTTGTAGCTGTGTTCTTTATGGACCATGGGTGTTGTAGCTGTGTTCCTTGTGGACCATGGGTGTTGCAGCTGTGTTCCTTGTGGACCATGGGTGTTGTAGCTGTGTTCTTTATGGACCATGGGTGTTGTAGCTGTGTTCCTTGTGGACCATGGGTGTTGTAGCTGTGTTCTTTGTGGACCATGGGTGTTGTAGCTGTGTTCCATGTGGACCATGGGTGTTGTAGCTGTGTTCTTTGTGGACCATGGGTGTTGTAGCTGTGTTCTTTGTGGACCATGGGTGTTGTAGCTGTGTTCCATGTGGACCATGGGTGTTGCAGCTGTGTTCCATGTGGACCATGGGTGTTGTAGCTGTGTTCCTTGTGGACCATGGGTGTTGCAGCTGTGTTCCTTGTGGACCATGGGTGTTGTAGCTGTGTTCTTTATGGACCATGGGTGTTGTAGCTGTGTTCCTTGTGGACCATGGGTGTTGTAGCTGTGTTCTTTGTGGACCATGGGTGTTGTAGCTGTGTTCCATGTGGACCATGGGTGTTGTAGCTGTGTTCCTTGTGGACCATGGGTGTTGTAGCTGTGTTCCTTGTGGACCATGGGTGTTGCAGCTGTGTTCCTTGTGGACCATGGGTGTTGTAGCTGTGTTCTTTATGGACCATGGGTGTTGTAGCTGTGTTCCTTGTGGACCATGGGTGTTGCAGCTGTGTTCCTTGTGGACCATGGGTGTTGTAGCTGTGTTCCTTGTGGACCATGGGTGTTGTAGCTGTGTTCCTTGTGGACCATGGGTGTTGCAGCTGTGTTCCTTGTGGACCATGGGTGTTGTAGCTGTGTTCCTTGTGGACCATGGGTGTTGTAGCTGTGTTCCTTGTGGACCATGGGTGTTGCAGCTGTGTTCCTTGTGGACCATGGGTGTTGCAGCTGTGTTCCTTGTGGACCATGGGTGTTGTAGCTGTGTTCCTTGTGGACCATGGGTGTTGTAGCTGTGTTCCTTGTGGACCATGGGTGTTGCAGCTGTGTTCCTTGTGGACCATGGGTGTTGCAGCTGTGTTCCTTGTAGACCATGGATGTTGCAACTGTGTTCCTTGTGGACCATGGGTGTTGCAACTTTGTTCCTTGTGGACCATGGATGTTGCAGCTGTGTTCCTTGTGGACCATGGGTGTTGTAGCTGTGTTCCTTATGGACCATGGGCGTTGCAGCTGTGTTCTTTGTGGACCATGGCTGTTGCAGCTGTGTTCTTTGTGGACCATGGATGTTGCAGCTGTGTTCCATGTGGACCATGGGTGTTGTAGCTGTGTTTGTTGTGGACCATGGGTGTTGCAATTATGTTCCTTGTGGACCATGGTTGTTGCAGCTGTGTTCCATGTGGACCATGGGTGTTGTAGCTGTGTTCCTTGTGGACCATGGGTGTTGCAATTGTGTTCCTTGTGGACCATGGTTGTTGCAGCTGTGTTCCATGTGGACCATGGTTGTTGCAGCTGTGTTCCTTGTGGACCATGGGTGTTGTAGCTGTGTTCCTTGTGGACCATGGGTGTTGCAACTGTGTTCCTTGTGGACCATGGTTGTTGCAGCTGTGTTCCTTGTGGACCATGGGTGTTGCAGCTGTGTTCCATGTGGACCACTGGTGTTGCAGCTGTGTTCCTTGTGGACCATGGGTGTTGCAGCTGTGTTCCTTGTAGACCTTGGATGTTGCAACTGTGTTCCTTGTGGACCATGGGTGTTGCAACTGTGTTCCTTGTGGACCATGGGCGTTGCAGCTGTGTTCCTTATGGACCATGGGCGTTGCAGCTGTGTTCTTTGTGGACCATGGCTGTTGCAGCTGTGTTCTTTGTGGACCATGGCTGTTGCAGCTGTGTTCTTTGTGGACCATGTATGTTGCAGCTGTGTTCCATGTGGACCATGGGTGTTGTAGCTGTGTTTGTTGTGGACCATGGTTGTTGTAGCTGTGTTTGTTGTGGACCATGGGTGTTGTAGCTGTGTTTGTTGTAGACCATGGGTGTTGCAATTGTGTTCCTTGTGGACCATGGTTGTTGCAGCTGTGTTCCATGTGGACCATGGGTGTTGTAGCTGTGTTCCTTGTGGACCATGGGTGTTGCAATTGTGTTCCTTGTGGACCATGGTTGTTGCAGCTGTGTTCCATGTGGACCATGGTTGTTGCAGCTGTGTTCCTTGTGGACCATGGGTGTTGTAGCTGTGTTCCTTGTGGACCATGGGTGTTGCAACTGTGTTCCTTGTGGACCATGGTTGTTGCAGCTGTGTTCCTTGTGGACCATGGTTGTTGCAGCTCTGCTCCATGTGGACCATGGGTGTTGCAGCTGTGTTCCTTGTGGACCATGGTTGTTGCAGCTGTGCTCCATGTGGACCATGGGTGTTGCAGCTGTGTTCCTTGTAGACCATGGGTGTTGCAGCTGTGTTCCTTGTGGACCATGGGTGTTGTAGCTGTGTTCCTTGTGGACCATGGGTGTTGTAACTGTGTTCCTTGTGGACCATGGTTGTTGCAGCTGTGCTCCATGTGGTCCATGGTTGTTGCAGCTGTGCTCCATGTGGTCCATGGGCGTTGCAGCTGTGTTCCTTCTGGATCATGAGTGTTATACTAGTATTTGTTAAAAACCATGGGTGCTCTAGCAGTGTTTCTTGTGGACCATGAGTGTCCAGCAGTGTTCCTTGTGGACCATGAGTGCTACACCAGTGTTCCTTGTGGACCATGGGTGCTACACCAGTGTTCCTTGTGGACCATGGGTGCTACACCAGTGTTCCTTGTGGACCATGGGTGCTACACCAGTGTTCCTTGTGGACCATGGGTGCTACACCAGTGTTCCTTGTGGACCATGGGTGCTACACCAGTGTTCCTTGTGGACCATGGGTGCTACACCAGTGTTCCTTGTGGACCATGGGTGCTACAACAGTGTTCTTTTGGACCATGGGTGCTACAACAGTGTTCTTTGTGGCCCATTGGCGCTACAAGTGTTTGTTGTGCACAATAGGTACTACAATAAGGTGAATGCAGAACGAGGAGGTGAGTTTATTATCGTTCTTCAAAATCCAGACGGAGACGGATTGATCGCTTCGTGGGAAAATTTTACCTACCACACGCCTAAAAAAAAAAAAACACGGGTGCCATTTCAGCCTTGCGGACGGGCTACATAGAGACCAAAATTCTTGCCCAAGGGGTTACGATTTTTTATTAACCTTTGCGGAAGCACATCTTTAGAGCTGTAATTAACAAATTCAGAGGCGTACCTTTTTCACCCTTGTATTTTTACCTTGTTTTTTTTAGGTGGGAGTGAGATGTTGAAAGCATTGATTTAGTTGTGGAGGAAAAATGGAGCTTGGAAATGTATTTCTGGGTGGGATCCCGTTGGTGTATCTGTGTGTACTCACCTATTCGTACTCACCTATTTGTGGTTGCAGGGGTCGAGTCCTAGCTCCTGGCCCCGCCTCTTCACCGGTTGCTACTAGGCCCTCTCTCTCCCCGCTCCATGAGCTTTATCAAACCTCGTCTTAAAACTGTGTATGGTTCCTGCCTCCACTACGTCATTTTCTAGGCTATTCCACTGCCTTACAACTCTATGACTGAAGAAATACTTCCTACTATCTCTCTGACTCATTTGTGTCTTCAACTTCCAATTGTGGCCTCTTGTTTCTGTGTCCCCTCCCTGGAACATCCTGTCCTTGTCCACCTTGTCTATTCCACGCAGTATTTTATATGTCGTTATCATGTCTCCCCTGACCCTCCTGTCCTCCAGTGTCGTCAGGCCGATTTCCCTTAATCTTTCTTCATAGGACATTCCCCTTAGCTCTGGAACTAACCTTGTTGCAAACCTTTGTACTTTCTCTAGTTTCTTGACGTGCTTTATCAAGTGCGGGTTCCAAACAGGTGCTGCATACTCCAGTATGGGCCTGACATACACGGTGTACAGTGTCTTGAATGATTCCTTACTAAGGTGTCGGAATGCTGTTCTCAGGTTTGCCAGGCGCCCATATGCTGCAGCAGTTATCTGATTGATGTGTGCTTCCGGAGACATGCTCGGTGTTATACTCACCCCAAGATCTTTCTCCTTGAGTGAGGTTTGCAGTCTTTGGCCACCTAGCCTATACTCTGTCTGTGGTCTTCTGTGCCCTTCCCCTATCTTCATGACTTTGCATTTGGCAGGATTAAATTCGAGAAGCCATTTGCTGGACCAGGTGTCCAGTCTGTCCAGGTCTCTTTGAAGTCCTGCCTGGTCCTCATCAGATTTAATTCTCCTCATTAACTTCACATCATCTGCAAACAGGGACACTTCTGAGTCTAACCCTTCCGTCATGTCGTTCACATATACCAAAAATAGCACTGGTCCTAGGACCGACCCCTGTGGGACCCCGCTCGTCACAGGTGCCCACTGTGATACATCATTACGTACCATGACTCGTGTGTGTGTGTGTGTGTGTGTGTGTGTGTGTGTGTGTTCAAAGCCTATGGACTACACAAGGGTCACAGAGACAACATTAAACCTGTTCACCATCAGTCAAGGATACTTTAATCTCTCAATATAGCGATGAAAGCAAACTCTCACTGAGAGAGATACACCTCTCTCTGTGTGCATCCTCGTATGTTATTATGAAAGTATAATAATAATAATAGTAATAATAATAATAATAATAATAATAATAATAATAATAATAATAATAATTATTATTATTATTATTATTATTATTATTATTATTATTATTATTATTATTATTATTATTATTATTATTATTATTATTATTATTATTGTTGTTGTTGTTATTACGTATTGCTGTGAGGTGGTGAGTATAGCGTTACCAGCGTCCCAGGTAGTTGGTCTCAGCTCCAGGACCCACTTCTCTCTGAGAATGACTTCACCAGCGTTAATTAAACTTACACAACCAACAACAACCCGTTTTCTATTTACTGCATCGTTGTACACAGAGAGAGAGAGAGAGAGAGAGAGAGAGAGAGAGAGAGAGAGAGAGAGAGAGAGAGAGAGAGAGAGAGAGAGAGAGAAGGCATCATATATCTCATTTCCTCTAGAGGAAGCAATGAGAAGAGTGGGAGGCTGAGACTCATCAACACAAATACTTGTGACAGTGACGGTGCTCACTTAGTTTCGTCTACTTGGGATGAGTTGTCGGTCTTGCAGCAGTATACGATCCAGCTTCCTCTTAACCTGGTACCTCAGCCCTTGTAGTTCTACCACAACAACTGCACCTGAACTCTAGTACCGGTCTTACCTGTGTGATTTATTTTTAGCCATGCGAGTGCCTCCTCGTTCACTTTCCTGAAGGCTGTTGTTGATATATTTACCTGCTGCCTCTGTATCTGAAGCCTAAAGATACCCAACTGTTGCATTTGTATATTCTCGTTCTATTTCCTCCATGACTACTCTCCTTGTCCACTCTGTCGGCGAGCACGAGTATCGTCAACGTCATGACCATCTCTAGCGTTTGTCTAATACGAAAAATATTCACCTATATTATGTTCTTCCTTTCGTCTGGTTTCTAAACTGAGACGTTGAGGGGAGGGGAGGTCTCAAGCTGGTGCTTGGTGGAGGTTCCAAGCTGGTGCTAGGTGAGGGGCTCCAAACTGGTGCTAGGTGAGGAGTTCCAAACTGGTGCTAGGTGAGGAGTTCCAAACTGGTGCTAGGTGAGAGGTTCCAAGCTGGTGCTAGGTGAGGAGTTCCAAACTGGTGCTAGGTGAGGAGTTCCAAACTGGTGCTAGGTGAGGGGTTCCAAACTGGTGCTAGGTGAGGGCCCCAAGCTGGTGCTAGATGGAGGATTTCAAGCTGGTGCTAGGTGAGGGTCCCAAGCTGGTGGTAGATGGGGGTGCCAAACTGGTGGTAGATGGGGGTTCTAAGCTGGTGGTAAATGGGGGTTCCAAACTGGTGGTAGATGGGGGTTCCAAGCTGGTGGTAGATGGGGGTTCCAAGCTGGTGGTAGATGGGGGTTCCAAACTGGTGGTAGATGGGGGTTCCAAGCTGGTGGTAGATGGGGGTTCCAAGCTGGTGGTAGATGGGGGTTCCAAACTGGTGGTAGATGGGGGTTCCAAGCTGGTGGTAGATGGGGGTTCTAAGCTGGTGGCAGATGGGGGTTCCAAGCTGGTGGTATATGGGGGTTCCAAGCTGGTGGTAGATGGGGGTTCCAAACTGGTGGTAGATGGGGGTTCCAAACTGGTGGTAGATGGGGGTTCCAAGCTGGTGGTAGATGGGGGTTCCAAGCTGGTGGTAGATGGGGGTTCCAAGCTGGTGGTAGATGGGGGTTCCAAGCTGGTGGTAGATGGGGGTTCCAAGCTGGTGGTAGATGGGGGTTCCAAGCTGGTGGTAGATGGGGGTTCCAAGTTGGTGGTAGATGGGGGTTCCAAGCTGGTGGTAGATGGGGGTTCCAAGCTGGTGGTAGATGGGGGTTCCAAGCTGGTGCTAGATGGGGGTTCCAAGCTGGTGCTAGATGGGGGTTCCAAGCTGGTGCTAGATGGGGGTTCCAAGCTGGTGCTAGATGGGGGTTACAAGCTGGTGGTAGGTGTCGGTTCCAAGCTGGTGGTAGATGAGGGTTCCAAGCTGGTGCTAGATGGGGGTTCCAAGCATTGGTAGATGGGGGTTCCAAGCTGGTGCTAGATGGGGGTTCCAAGCTGGTGCTAGATGGGGGTTCCAAGCTGGTGGTAGGTGTCGGTTCCAAGCTGGTGGTAGATGGGGGTTATAAGCTGGTGCTAGATGGGGGTTCCAAGCTGGTGGTAGATGGGGGTTCCAAGCTGGTGCTAGATGGGGGTTCCAAGCTGGTGGTAGGTGTCGGTTCCAAGCTGGTGGTAGATGGGGGTTATAAGCTGGTGCTAGATGGGGGTTCCAAGCTGGTGGTAGATGGGGGTTCCAAGCTGGTGCTAGATGGGGGTTCCAAGCTGGTGGTAGGTGTCGGTTCCAAGCTGGTGCTGGTAGGTGGTCTGGCTCGCATGCACATGCTAACTGGCTGCTTCAGATCGCTAAGGGCTGTTCCTTGATTTGCTAACCTTGCTGCTGACGCTACGTTATTACACTGCGTTTTTACATTACGTTATTACATTACGTTATTGCATTGCGTTATTAGACGTGCCTCCGGGTACAAGGTGTGGGTGATGTGTACCTTCACCTCTCCTGCCTTATTGAACACTCCTGCTTGTTTCTCAACGATGTTATAATATTTCCGCCATATGGCTGTGAGTTTTGAGTGTTTGTGACCATGTTTGTGTGTGTTTTCTTTGTGTCTGTGTGTTTTGTGTATTTGTAAATGCCTGTGCGTATTTCGTGTGTTTGTAAATGTCTGTGTGTGTTTTGTGTATTTGTAAATATCTGTGTGTTTTGTGTATTTGTAAATGTCTGTCTTTTTTCGTGTGTTTGTAAATGTATGTGTGTGTTTGGTGTGTAAATGCCACCAGGCTACGGTGCCCCGTGGCCTAGTGGCTAAAGCTCTCGCTTCATGTGGCGAGTTTCAGGGTTCGATTTCCGGCGAGGGTAGAAACATTGGGCGTGTTTCTTTATATCAGTTGTCTATGTTCACCCATCGGTAAAATGGGTACCTGGATGATAGTCGACCAGTGTGGGTCGCATCCTGGGACAAAACTGACCCAATTTGCCCGAAATGTTCTGCATAACAAGTGGGTTTCTAGTAGTATGTGTCAGTGTTGTCAGCTAGGACTGTGTACCTTGTACATGTACTTGTAGAAATAAAGATTATTATTGTTATTATTATTATTATTATTATTATTATTTTGTATGCTGCTGGTGGTGTTTATGGTGGTGGTGGTGCTCATGATTCTGATGACTGGTGGTGTTGCTGGTGGCGTTGCTGTTGCTGTTTCTGTTGTTGGTGGTGATTGTGATTGGGTTGTGGAGGTGGTGCTGGTCTGGGGCTGCTGCTGGTAATAGTAATGATGAATGTGGTTCTGATGGGGGTTGTGCTGAAGCTGCTGGCTCTAAGGCTGTTGCTGCTAGTGCTGGTGATGGTGGCGGTGGGTTTGTTGATGGTGCTGGTGGCGATGAGGCGGTTGGTAGTGATATTAATGGGGCTAGTGCTGATAGTGGTAGTGGTGGTGCTGGTGCTGGTGATGGTGGTCCTGCTGCTGGTGGTGCTGGTGGTGGTGGTCCTGCTGCTCTTGGTGACGGTGGTCCTGCTGCTGGTGGTGACAGTGGTGGTGCTGCTGGTGGTGACGGTGGTCCTGCTGCTGGTGGTGACGATGCTGGTGCTGCTGCTGGTGACGGTGGTAGTGCTGCTTGTGGTGACGGTGGTGGTGTTGCTGGTGATGACATTGGTGGTGCTGCTTGTGGTGACGGTGGTGGTGCTGCTTGTGGTGACGGTGGTGGTGTTGCTGGTGATGACATTGGTGGTGCTGCTTGTGGTGACGGTGGTGGTGCTGCTTGTGGTGACGGTGGTGGTGCTGCTTGTGGTGACGGTGGTGGTGATGACATTGGTGGTGCTGCTTGTGGTGACGGTGGTGGTGCTGCTGGTGATGACGGTGGTGGTGCTGCTGGTGATGACATTGGTAGTGCTGCTTGTGGTGACGGTGGTGGTGCTGCTGGTGGTGACGGTGGTGGTGCTACTGGTGATGACGGTGGTGGTGCTGCTGGTGATGACGGTGGTGGTGTTGCTGGTGATGACATTGGTAGTGCTGCTGGTGATGACGGTGGTCGTGCTGCTGGTGATGACATTGGTAGTGCTGCTTGTGGTGACGGTGGTGGTGTTGCTGGTGATGACATTGGTGGTGCTGCTGGTGGTGACGGTGGTGGTGCTGCTGGTGATGACGGTGGTGGTGCTACTGGTGATGACATTGGTAGTGCTGCTTGTGGTGACGGTGGTGGTGCTGCTGGTGATGACGGTGGTGGTGCTGCTGGTGATGACATTGGTGGTGCTGCTGGTGGTGACGGTGGTGGTGCTGCTGGTGGTGACGGTGGTGGTGCTGCTGAGGAAATCCAGTATTTCACTACGGCTAAGACAGTTGGATGTAAAGAAAACTAGTTCAGTGGAGCTGCAGGATCTGGCTGTTCTAGATGCCAGCACATAGAACAGTCAGTATAACAATCAAAGATGAAGAAAAAAGAATAAACCAGAAAACAGCGTTGGTTTAATATATATTCCCACCACCAGAACGTTATGTACAATAATTTACACAACATTACAACAATAGACTATGTACAGGAGTTTTATGAGAGATATTACTGTATGTACAGTTAAACAGCGCGGTTAATGGAGCTTCAGAAAGAGTCAGTATGAGATGGCACTCTTAGAGCTGCAGAGCACCCATGCAGCAGGACAGAGTCTAGTGTGGTGGAGCCATCCCGAGGCATGTGAGGATCTGAGGGGTGAAGGCTGCACCTACATGCAAGGTAACTTGGTCCCCCATCCTTGATACTGAAGCCATCAAACAGCCTCCAGCACATGCAGTATTTAGAACATCCTATACTAAGATGATGCACACATTTACGTCAACAATGATTAACTACGACTAAAGTAGACTTAAGATGACATTAAGAAATGTGGTTATGTGGGATATACATAGGACATAAAACTGGACTCTGCTCACACCATTTTCATGTATTATTACATTTACTAGCATTGTGGTGCATAATAATCTTTATTTTAATAGACGATAATCTAACCTAACTAAATCTACTCCAACCTAATTATTTTAATCGGGAAATCTGCTTCAAACATTATGTGAGATATACCAGTAAGCTGATGTATAACTATATTAACAAAAACACATACAATATATATATATATATATATATATATATATATATATATATATATATATATATATATATATTGTGTGCGTGCGCGCAGAACAACGACTATGAAAAAATAGTGAAAATCCAAATGCTTTCGTTATTTTTCACATTATCAAGAAATCATACAAGGACGAGACTACATCTCGCGGTCACCTTACAACACCAGACCTTTTTATGATGCAGATAGGTAGTCAAGGATCTGTCAAACACAGCTTATATTCTACCCAAGTTTTAAGAATTTGTCTAATGTATCTTAAATTCTTTCCAAATTTTATTAATTATAAATTAATCCAATTTGTATAATTCAAAAGCAATATTCATACTATTTTCAAAACTATTTTTTTCATAAAACTTGATTTCATTATATTTCTGTCGACGTGAACCTGTTATATACAAGTTTCTCAGCCTTTTGAAAATCAATTGGATGGTTAAAATCTCTCACATGAATAAACAGACATTAAAATCTTATCTGTCTATAGTTCTATATTTATGTTCTTTTAATCTAAATTCAAGACTCTTTCCTGTTTGTAATATACCTTATCACATTTTTTTTACAAGGAGTCTTGTTGACACATCCATCAGCATTTTGGGGGGAATTTTTATCGAAAGATTTTTCCTGCATCAACAGTTTTAAATATAATTTTGATATTAAAATTCTTAAGTAGAGAATGTATATCAAGAAAGTTCTCATGGTAAAGGAGAACCAACAGATTTTTAGTTGGATAAAGTTGTTTTCCTTTTTCATATTGTAAAAAGTATTTCTAGCAGTTTTAAAAGATTTATCAATTAAGTATTTTGAGTATTTTAGATCATTAGCTAATTCATAGCCAGACAAAACTTTCAAAAACAGTAATGAGAACAGAGAAAGTTTAACTTTATATATATATATATATATATATATATTATATATATATATATATATATATATATATATATATATATATATTCACCTTGAAGGGGAACTTAACTGTATTTGAAGCAGTGTAAGCCAGCTTGTGTTGTTCGGGTTATTCTTGCCTGTGTTACGTAAGACAATGACTTACTTCCTGCTTATATATAATTGGGTTTTGACCTGTCTCGGGCCAGGCTGATGCCACGGTATCTTTATTCAATCTTCCAGCTAGATAATTACATATTAATGACAATACTCTGTTGAATCCACCGTCAAGGGTAAACGGAATCATCGCACCTGCTCCCGTTTTCTCTTCCTTTGTTTCTATTGAGAATATATATATAATATATATTTTTTGTCTATCACGTTTACCTTTTGTTATCGTCATTGCCTATGATTTTTTCTACGTGTTCTTATTTATATCAGTTGTTGCATTATTTTCCCCTGTTAATAGCACCTATTATATTATTCTTGTGGAAAATTAAATTTACCTGGATGTATCTCATAAGATACTTACCTGTAAATGATAACAAAGATAATTATTTTTTATCAAAGTTACAGAGACAAGTAGGAATTTTAGGACACCTAGGTCACAAAAAATGTCCTCCTTCGATATCTACTACTGTCATATCCACAAGCCACTCTTGACCTACGTTAATTTCAAATGAAATACACATTACCAGGAATTATGGTAAACATTAATATAAATTTGTGGACTGCATGTTAAAATTAATAAATGATTACATATACACATTTATATAACAGAAGGAGAATTTATAATCATAAGACTCACCAATTAGTCTGGAGATTACGATGTGTCAAGCTAAACCTCCCTCTCTGCCTAAATTTATGAAGAGAACACTGGCCAGAACTCCCACATAAATTAGACAGCATAGCTGAGGTTCCTGGAGCTGTCCTGTTCATCTGCTTAATGCTCACGTTATGCAGGACTGCAAATCCAACAATTTCGGCTCCTATTTGAGAGGTTTCAAGCCCAATACAACCTCTAGAGCGACGAAAATTTATGGACATTACAAAACAATATCTTGCCTATGATTTCCGTCTCCAGTTCATCCTTACCTTTCCCTTGCAGATCTCTCTCTCTCTCTCTCTCTCTCTCTCTCTCTCTCTCTCTCTCTTTTACACAGGGTTTGGCAAGGTTAGGTTAAGGATCCCTAGCTTTATTGACAAGCTATTTACAGGTTAAGGATTCCTAACTTTATTGACAAGCTAAGAGCTGTTACCTAAATCAGGTCATTTGAAAGCATTTTTATTGTTACGAAACATGCAAGTACTTTTATTGTTATGAAACATATACAAGTATTTTTATTGTTATGAAACATGCAAGTAGAGAACAGGATGAAGTTGGGGCTATATGTGGGCCAGCATTTTCATCTGATCAACTGACTTTATCTCGTTGACATCATAATGCTGTACGAATGTGTTCCATACTCGAGTTATCCTGGGGATAAATGATCTCAGATGAAGTGATGTTCTGGAGGAGGGTAGAAGGGTAGAAGCTTGCTTCACGCTGTCCTCGAAGTGGATCCAAGTGTGGTATTCTGACAATATTGGCCTTGTACATAACAGTAAGGCCACCTACATCCCTCCTGTGTTGAAGGCTCTGCTGAAATGGCAGATCTATCCAGGATTGGTCCAGACGAGAGATGAGACGTCTTGCTCTGTTCTCTACTCTGCCAAGCAGTCGCAGATGAGAAGGGGGGCAGGCGAATCAAGAAAGTGGAGCAATCTTGCAACCCCTGGTGTCAAGCAGATGCGTTATACGGCGAAGTGCTGTAAGCTTCCTGGCTGCCTTATTTGCAAGATTTACAATGTGGTTTTTCGTGGTCAGTTTGAAGTCAAATTTCACCCCAGGATATCAACTTCTTACCCAGGTGCCAACACCCTCCCATTCATCCTTACTACTGCACCGGCATTACCATCATGGTGCCTAGAGATCATCATCATTTGTGTTTTCTCAGGTGCAAATGTTACTTGCCATCTATTTCCCCAAGCTGATATAGCTCTTAGTTGGTGATTGATGTAGCTTAGAGCAGCTGGCATTTCTTCTCTTGGATAAGTGAATGTCAGTGTACAGTCGTCTGCATATGCATGGGATTCTGGGATGAGATGAAGAAGGTCATTGAAGTAGACATTCCATAACAATGGTCCCAGAACATTTCCTTGTGGAACACTTGTCCCAACTGGATGTCTTGCTGATTCTGTTCCATTGATAACTACCCTTAGAGATCTACCATGAAGGTAATCACTGAGGAGACATAGCGTAGAGCCTGCAATTCCCAGTGCTTGCAGTTTTGCTAAGAGGCCCTGGTGCCACACCCGGTCGAAAGCACCAGCAATGTCCAGTGCTACCACACAGCTGACTTTGGATTCATCCAGTGATTGGTGCCACCTAGTGGAGAGGTTTAACAACAGATCAGCAGCAGAGTAACCTTTCCTGAAGCCATGTTGACGGTCACAAAGTAGTGAGTGGTAGTAAAAAAAACTCTGTCATTTGTCTTGAGATTATTGTCTCAAGGAGCTTGCCAGTGATTGACAGGAGTGACACTGGTCTGTAGTTGCTGATTTCTGCTCTGCATAGTGAAGGCCATTTACACTGTACTAGGCAGTGCTGAAAGATGCGAGTTAGAGGTGCTGCTAGCTGGTCTGCACATCTTCTCAGCAGTCTTGGGCTCAACTTGTCTGGGGCCACAGCCTCTTCTTGGTCAAGCGATTTAAGAAGCAAATGCACCTCTTCCTGCCTTATTCTCTCTCTCTCTCTCTCTCTCTCTCTCTCTCTCTCTCTCTCTCTCTCTCTCTCTCTCTCTCTCTCTCTCTCTCTCTCTCTCTCTCTCTCTCTCTCTCTCTCTCTCTCTCTCTCTCTTTTACTCACTCTCCTCACATACTCCCTCATAAAGGTAACTTGAACCATCCACAAACTCCCTTGAAATCCAAGGAGAAAAACTTTTAAATGGAATTGCTTGTGAACATAGACTTCCAAAGATTGTTTATTTTGTGAGAACGAGATGAAGAAATGCTGTGAGAGACTGTCAGAGACCAGGAGAGATCAGAAGAGACCGAGAGAGACTGGAAGCTGCTTAGGGAAACTGGAGAATACTGAGAAAGGAAGACTGCAATAGACTGTGGAAGAATGTGAGAGACTGTCATAGACTGATAAACAAGGAGGGAGATTGTTCAATCTCTGAGAAACTCATATAATTATTTGCGCAGACCCGTTAAAAATATTAGTTAGGAGAAACTTGAAGAACAGGAGGAGAATGAGGTGATCAGTCCCTCAACCTAGAGTCGATGTGGTCAGTCCATCAATCTTGAATAGAAGAGTTGCATATGTGTCTAATTTATCAACATGTCGGTTCTCTGAACCATTCATCTACAACATATATATATATATATATATATATATATATATATATATATATATATATATATATATATGCAATAAGATCACAGTAAACAGGTGATTTCAGAATATGCCTTCTCTTCTTAAGACTTTTAATATTAAAGTTGTATTCAAAAATCTTGATACAGTAAAAAAAAAAACTTTTGATAAAGAATTCCCCCCAAAATGCTGATGGATGTGTCTATAAGATTCCTTGTAAAATTTGCGATAAAGTTTATTACGGTCAAACTGGTAAAAATCTCGAACTAAGATTAAAACAACATAAATATAGCATTAGAACTGGACAAGATTCCAATGCTCTATTTATTCATGTAAGAGATTTTAACCATCCAATTGATTTTCAAAAAGTTGAGAAAGTAGTATCAAGCAAGTCCATGGACGACAGGAATATAATTGAATCTTGTTTCATAAAAAGCAGTTTTGACAATAATGTGAATATTCCCTTTGGTTTATATAAATTAGATCCATTTATAATTAATAGAATTTGGGAAGAATTTAATAATACACTGGACAAATAATAATTTTTAAATTTTCTTGGGTAGAATAGTTTGTGGGTGAGTTGTGCAAAGGACCTATCCAGTTAGGTCGGCGCGCGTCAGGTGTTTAACCGTTGTGGAATCTGATAGTGAGGTGTTGGCCAGACCCCTTATATAGCTTCCTTGGATGCTTTACTTTCATAGTTCCTTGATAATGTGAGTAGTCACGAATGCACTTGGAATTTCTCTATTCTTTCAGAGTGGTTGTTTTGCATATATATATATATATATATATATATATATATATATATATATATATATATATATATATATATATATATATATATATATATATATATATATATATATATATATATATATGTATATATATATATAGGGAGGTACCACCTCTAGAACTATTCTAGGGACTCTCATCCTCAGAGATTCACCCTGAAGATGTTTCAGAATTTTCTCCTACCACATCCTATATTTAATTAATATATATTTTATTTAAAGACAAAATACATTGACAAAACATTCACAAAGCTACTATGGAAAGTAAAACAACATAGGTAACTCAGAGCTACATCTCGAATATTTCGTCCAGCTCCTCGGCGGTGGGCCGCGTGCTCAGAATGCTTCAGGCATTTCCTCTCTGGATCGCAACACTGAGTCTCTGAAAGAGACTTGTGTGAGGGCTGTAGCCATCTTTTCTCTGTAAGAAGGTGTTAACGAAGGAAGCACTAAAGCCGCAAGGGTAATTAAAAATTCTAAAGACACCAAGAAATGGCCACATAATATGTACACACACACGGTGAGATGTATGTCTCAGTGTACACTGACACTTGAATTCAATCCGTATCTTAAGAATCTAAGCATTCTTGTCTGGTGGTTTACAGGTTACAAGCCGCTTCAGTAGTGACCCTCGGTAATCTATATAGGCTTTAAACCCCTTTTAACTTTCCAGCCAACCTGGGAGGGACCCAGTACACGTCCTGCAGAACTCTGGTGCAGCCTGGGAGGGACCCAGTACACGTCCTGCAGTACTCTGGTGCAGCCTGGGAGGGACCCAGTACACGTCCTGCAGAACTCTGGTGCAGCCTGGGAGGGACCCAGTACACGTCCTGCAGTACTCTGGTGCAGCCTGTGAGGGACGCAGTACACGTCCTGCAGAACTCTGGTGCAGCCTGGGAGGGACCCAGTACACGTCCTGCAGTACTCTGGTGCAGCCTGGGAGGGACCCAGTACACGTCCTGCAGAACTCTGGTGCAGCCTGGGAGGGACCCAGTACACGTCCTGCAGTACTCTGGTGCAGCCTGGGAGGGACCCAGTACACGTCCTGCAGTACTCTGGTGCAGCCTGGGAGGTACCCAGTACACGTCCTGCAGTACTCTGGTGCAGCCTGGGAGGGTCCCAGTACACGTCCTGCAGTACTCTGGTGCAGCCTGGGAGGGACCCAGTACACGTCCTGCAGTACTCTGGTGCAGCCTGGGAGAGACCCAGTACACGTCCTGCAGTACTCTGTTGCAGCCTGGGAGAGACCCAGTACACGTCCTGCAGTACTCTGGTGCAGTCTGGGAGGTACCCAGTACACGTCCTGCAGTACTCTGGTGCAGCCTGGGAGGGACCCAGTACACGTCCTGCAGTACTCTGGTGCAGCCTGGGAGGTACCCAGTACACGTCCTGCAGTACTCTGGTGCAGCCTGGGAGGTACCCAGTACACGTCCTGCAGTACTCTGGTGCAGCCTGGGAGGTACCCAGTACACGTCCTGCAGTACTCTGGTGCAGCCTGGGAGGGACCCAGTACACGTCCTGCAGTACTCTGGTGCAGCCTGGGAGGTACCCAGTACACGTCCTGCAGTACTCTGGTGCAGCCTGGGAGGGACCCAGTACACGTCCTGCAGTACTCTGGTGCAGCCTGGGAGGGACCCAGTACACGTCCTGCAGTACTCTGGTGCAGCCTGGGAGGGACCCAGTACACGTCCTGCAGCACTCTGGTGCAGCCTGGGAGGGACCCAGTACACGTCCTGCAGTACTCTGGTGCAGCCTGGGAGGTACCCAGTACACGTCCTGCAGTACTCTGGTGCAGCCCGGGAGGGACCCAGTACACGTCCTGCAGTACTCTGGTGCAGCCTGGGAGGGACCCAGTACACGTCCTGCAGTACTCTGGTGCAGCCTGGGAGGGACCCAGTACACGTCCTGCAGCACTCTGGTGCAGCCTTGGAGGGACCCAGTACACTTCCTGCAGTGCTCTGGTGCAGCCTGGGAGGTACCCAGTACACGTCCTGCAGTACTCTGGTGCAGCCTGGGAGGTACCCAGTACACGTCCTGCAGTACTCTGGTGCAGCCTGGGAGGTACCCAGTACACGTCCTGCAGTACTCTTGTGCAGCCTGGGAGGGACCCAGTACACGTCCTGCAGTACTCTGGTGCAGCCTGGGAGGGACCCAGTACACGTCCTGCAGTACTCTGGTGCAGCCTGGGAGGGACCCAGTACACGTACTGCAGTACTCTGGTGCAGCCTGGGAGGGACCCAGTACACGTCCTGCAGTACTCTGGTGCAGCCTGGGAGGGACCCAGTACACGTCCTGCAGTACTCTGGTGCAGCCTGGGAGGGACCCAGTACACGTCCTGCAGTACTCTGGTGCAGCCTGGGAGGGACCCAGTACACGTCCTGCAGTACTCTGGTGCAGCCTGGGAGGGACCCAGTACACGTACTGCAGTACTCTGGTGCAGCCTGGGAGGTACCCAGTACACGTCCTGCAGTACTCTGGTGCAGCCTGGGAGGGACCCAGTACACGTCCTGCAGTACTCTGGTGCAGCCTGGGAGGTACCCAGTACACGTCCTGCAGTACTCTGGTGCAGCCTGGGAGGGACCCAGTACACGTCCTGCAGTACTCTGGTGCAGCCTGGTAGGTACCCAGTACACGTCCTGCAGTACTCTGGTGCAGCCTGGGAGGGACCCAGTACATGTCCTGCAGTACTCTGGTGCAGCCTGGGAGGTACCCAGTACACGTCCTGCAGTACTCTGGTGCAGCCTGGGAGGTACCCAGTACACGTCCTGCAGTACTCTGGTGCAGCCTGGGAGGTACCCAGTACACGTCCTACAGTACTCTGGTGCAGCCTGGGAGGTACCCAGTACACGTCCTGCAGTACTCTGGTGCAGCCTGGGAGGGACCCAGTACATGTCCTGCAGTACTCTGGTGCAGCCTGGGAGGGACCCAGTACACGTCCTGCAGTACTCTGGTGCAGCCTGGGAGGGACCCAGTACACGTCCTGCAGTACTCTGGTGCAGCCTGGGAGGGACCCAGTACACGTCCTGCAGTACTCTGGTGCAGCCTGGGAGGTACCCAGTACATGTCCTGCAGTACTCTGGTGCAGCCTGGGAGGGACCCAGTACACGTCCTGCAGTACTCTGGTGCAGCCTGGGAGGGACCCAGTACACGTCCTGCAGTACTCTGGTGCAGCCTGGGAGGGACCCAGTACACGTCCTGCAGTACTCTGGTGCAGCCTGGGAGGTACCCAGTACATGTCCTGCAGTACTCTGGTGCAGCCTGGGAGGGATCCAGTACACGTCCTGCAGTACTCTGGTGCAGCCTGGGAGGGACCCAGTACATGTCCTGCAGTACTCTGGTGCAGCCTGGGAGGGACCCAGTACACGTCCTGCAGTACTCTGGTGCAGCCTGGGAGAGACCCAGTACACGTCCTGCAGTACTCTGGTGCAGCCTGGGAGAGACCCAGTACACGTCCTGCAGTACTCTGGTGCAGCCTGGGAGAGACCCAGTACACGTCCTGCAGTACTCTGGTGCAGCCTGGGAGAGACCCAGTACACGTCCTGCAGTACTCTGGTGCAGCCTGGGAGAGACCCAGTACACGTCCTGCAGTACTCTGGTGCAGCCTGGGAGAGACCCAGTACACGTCCTGCAGTACTCTGGTGCAGCCTGGGAGAGACCCAGTACACGTCCTGCAGTACTCTGGTGCAGTCTGCGTGTCTCTCAAGTTGCAGGTCGTGACGTGTAATTAAATATAATTTTCTCATGAGGCAGAGAAGGAAGAAGAAGAGGAGGAGGAGGAGGAGGAGGAGGAGGAGGAGGAGGACGGGGAAGCCAGGTCATTCCCATGAGTCACCCATTCTCCCCTCCCCCTTTTTTTATAGAGGAAAGTGGGATGGGAGGGTATGAAGGGGGTGTTTGAGTGGGTGTACAGGCAGACCCACTGGGTGGTGGCAGTGGGACGAGGAGTATGTACAGTAAGTGGGTGGTACTTGTTTATTGAAGGTGGGGAAGGTGAGCGTGTTGTGTGTGTGAGGAACCTTAACCTAACCTTGTAAAACCCTGTGCAAAGAGAGAGAGAGAGAGAGAGAGAGAGAGAGAGAGAGAGAGAGAGAGAGAGAGAGAGAGAGAGAGAGAGAGAGAGAGGGTGAGAAAGAGAGTAATTACAGGCTTACACAGCAGCGCATGAATCTCTCTTGAGATGTCGTGACATCAGTCTCCTGACGTCACCTTGACGAGAGACACCACGGTACCTGCAGTAATGGTTGTAACTTGTGACTGTACGGGGGAAGTGTTGGTACCTGGTATGAAAATAACCAAGGTTTTTCACAAAATAGTGATCGTCTGGATACCAAGCCATGTTGGGTCGACAGCACCAGTCATCTGCTTAGGTCAGGTTAGGTTAGATTAGGTTAGGTTAGGTTAGGTTAGGTTAGGTTAGGTTAGGTTAGGTAATGTTAGGTTATGTTAGGTTAGGCTAGGTTAGGTTAGGTAATGTTAGGTTAGGTTAGGTAATGTTAGGTTAGGTTAGGTAATGTTAGGTTAGGTTAGGTAATGTTAGGTTAGGTTAGGTAATGTTAGGTTAGGTTAGGTTAGGTTACTTCAGGTTAGGTTAGGTTATTTAATGTTAGGTTAGGTTAGGTAATGTTAGGTTAGGTTAGGTTAGGTTAGGCTAGGTTAGGCTAGGTTAGGTTAGGTAATGTTAGGTTAGGTTAGATTAAGTTAGGTTAAGTTATGTTTATCAGGAAACAGGACAAGTGTTTCCTGACGCTGGTCTTAATCACTTGATCAAGGATACGAACATAATTTCTAATCGACGTCAATGTGTTACCTAGCATCATATAATTGATGATATACAATGTCGACAAGTTGATGAATTAGACAGTTGCAACATACAGGTATCTTCATTATCCAAATACCTCGACTGAGGGACTGATCACCTCCCAACTAAGAAAACGGACTGATCTCGGCAGAACTACTAGCGTTTTCGGTCCTGTATTTGCCTGAATTCAACTGATGAAGCCTGCTGTGCAGGCGAAACGTTTCGTTAATAAAGTTACCCAAGTGTTACAAATGTGTCTGATTCATCAACGTGTTACATAGTCTAGAGTAGATTAACACATGAGAGATATTTCATATTTTTAGGGAGCTGTGGTGCTGAGAAGGATGGGGAAAGGAACAGAAGGAGCAGCGATAAGAAAAAGTATTGTGGGTGTACAGGAAGAGACAGGAAAGATTATCTTCGCAAAAATGGAAATCTAGACTGACCTAGGACCACAAGAGAAAAGCCTCGGACGTGAACATCTGACTACTTCAGAGAAATTCCTAAAATCACTTTCCCTTCAGTTTTGTATGACCCCAAAAATTGGAGACTGTTGGGATAACATGGAAACAGAGAGAGAGAAAAAAACAGAGATAACACTCACTGTCGTTAACAAGCGTTCACGGCACTGTGTCTTGATCAGTGATCCTGTCTTCTGACACAAGTGTGATCAATTTGTCTTGACCCTGTCTCTGACACATGGAGCAGTATAACAGAAGTGACACATGAAGCAGTGTAACAAGTGACACATGAAGCAGTGTAACAAAAGTGACACATGAAGCAGTGTAACAAAAGTGACACATGGAGCAGTATAACAAAAGTGACACACATGGAGCAGTATAACAAAAGTGACACATGGAGCAGTATAACAAAAATGACACATGGAGCAGTATAATAAAAGTGACACATGAAGCAGTGTAACAAAAGTGACATATGGAGCAGTATAACAAAAGTGACACATGGAGCAGTGTAACAAAAGTGACACATGGAGCAGTGTAACAAAAGTGACACATGGAGCAGTGTAACAAAAGTGACACATGGAGCAGTGTAACAAAAGTGACACATGGAGCAGTGTAACAAAAGTGACATATGGAGCAGTATAACAAAAGTGACACATGGAGCAGTATAACAAAAGTGACACATGGAGCAGTGTAACAAAAGTGACACATGGAGCAGTATAACAAAAGTGACACATGGAGCAGTGTAACAAAAGTGACACATGGAGCAGTATAACAAAAGTGACACATGGAGCAGTATAATAAAAGTAACACATGAAGCAGTATAACAAAAGTGACACATGGAGCAGTGTAACAAAAGTGACACATGGAGCAGTGTAACAAAAGTGACACATGGAGCAGTGTAACAAAAGTAACACATGGAGCAGTATAACAAAAGTGACACATGGAGCAGTATAACAAAAGTGACACATTGAGTAGTATAACAAAAGTGACACATGGAGCAGTATAACAAAAGTGACACATGGAGCAGTATAACAAAAGTGACACATGGAGCAGTATAACAAAAGTGACACATGGAGCAGTATAACAAAAGTGACACATGGAGCAGTATAACAAAAGTGACACATGGAGCAGTATAACAAAAGTGACACATGGAGCAGTATAACAAAAGTGACACATGGAGCAGTATAACAAAAGTGACACATTGAGTAGTATAACAAAAGTGACACATGGAGTAGTATAACAAAAGTGACACATGGAGCAATATAACAAAAGTGACACATGGAGCAATATAACAAAAGTGACACATGGAGCAGTATAACAAAAGTGACACATGGAGCAGTATAACAAAAGTGACACATGGAGCAGTATAACAAAAGTGACACATGGAACAGTATATCAGAATTACTGACATAAAATAGTGCTATAAACCTGAGTAATTAATAACACCGACAAATTGGCCGAGGGACTGATCATCTGAAAATTACCTCTCTGTGTCATCTAGCGTCTCCAGTATTGCGGTCACCTCTGTATTCGACTGATGAAATAGTGTAACAGAATTACTGACACAGAGACACAAACA
The DNA here is from genome assembly GCF_038502225.1 of Cherax quadricarinatus. Lineage (NCBI taxonomy): Eukaryota > Metazoa > Arthropoda > Malacostraca > Decapoda > Parastacidae > Cherax > Cherax quadricarinatus. The sequence goes on from NC_091312.1 coordinate 16,407,156, forward strand.
ATATAACACAGAACCACTGGACCTATTGTGCGCAGGACTCTCTGGAGGGTAGCAAAAATGGTACATGTTATGCTGAAAGGAAATTAAGATTACACCAATTATGGTATCACTTCCGTTAATTGGCGATGGAGAGTC
>NC_091312.1:16414790-16419790 GCF_038502225.1 Cherax quadricarinatus
CAGACAGTGAGAGCAATATGTCTCCACCAAACACACAGCTAATGACTCCTCCTCCCATTGCTTTCCTGGGAACACACACACACGTCTCCCTCACAGAATCTCGTCATTAAGACACCAGAAGACACACACACACACACACTTACAGTATGTTTACCATCTCGAACCTTGATGAGTTGAACTAGTCTCTCATGCTTTGATCTTCCTGGTAATTACTCAAACGATATTTTCTTTCTTTTTTTCCCAGGCAGTTGAATTGTACTCTCATACACCAAATACTGAATTATATAATAATCATCTTATTAAATATAATGACTAATAATCAAGTCTCAGAAGAGATATTTTACTCTGATACTTTAATTAATAATTATTAATAATAATTGTAACAAGTCAAAGTTCATAGTAATTATACTACTACATTTAAAAACGCACGTGTGTCTCTCAGACCCTGAAGTGTCGACGCTGTACGTCAGTGTGTGACGCTGTACGTCAGTGTGTGACGCTGTAGATCTAAGACCGTTGCTGTCCTCTCCGGGAAGGTGCCTTTCTGCTGGTGAGGGGATCTTGATCCAATAATCCGAACCTGTTCTTCCATTTCTTGGAGAGAGTCTGATTGTCTCTTAGTCTGGTGATTGGCAGGTGATTGGTGGGTGACTGGTGGATGACTGGTGGATGACTGGTGGATGACTGGTGAGTGTGACAGAGGTTCCCTGACTAGTGGGTGACTGATGTGTGAGAAATTTCTTGAATGGTGGGTGACTGGTAGGTGGATGAGTGTGAGAAAGGTTTCTTGACAGATGCTTGAGTGTGAGAGAGGTTTCTTAACTGGTGCTTGAGTGTGAGATGGGTTTCTTGACAGGTGCCTTCCAGGAAGCAGAGAAGAGAAGAAACAGTAGATCCTTGGTTACCATCGCACACACACACACACACACACACACACACACACACACACATACACACACACACACAAAACACGCTCACAATTTACTTAATAAACTGAATCACTTAACTCTGCCACAATCTCGACGAATGTAGCGGTCAACCTCACCTGTTGAACCTCTTGTTTAAATGTGGTGAGGTTGTGCTTATCGTGTCTGAAGTGCGGTGAGGTTGTATTTTTCGTCTCGGAGATGCAGTGAGGTTGTGTTTACCGTTTCTGAGGTGCAGTGAGGTTGTGTTTTCCGTTTTGGAGATGCAGTGAGGTTGTGTTTACCGTCTCTGAGGTACAATGAGGTTGTGTTTACCGCCTCTGCGGTGCAGTGAGGTTGTTTACCGTCTCTAAGGTGCAGTCAGGTTGTGTTTACCGTCTCTGAGGTGCAGTGAGGTTGTGTTTACCGTTTCGGAGATGCAGTGAGGGTGTGTTTACCTTGTAGGAGATGAAGTGAGGTTGTGCTTACCGTGTCGGAGATGCAGTGAGGTTGTGTTTACCGTGTCGGAGATGCAGTGAGGTTGTGTTTACCGTGTCGGAGATGCAGTGAGGTTGTGTTTACCGTGTCGGAGATGCAGTGAGGTTGTGTTTACCGTGTCGGAGATGCAGTGAGGTTGTGTTTACCGTGTCGATGATGCAGTGAGGTTGTGTTTACCGTGTCGGAGATGCAGTGAGGTTGTGTTTACCGTGTCGGAGATGCAGTGAGGTTGTGTTTACCGTGTCGGAGATGCAGTGAGGTTGTATTTACCGTGTCGGAGATGCAGTGAGGTTGTGTTTACCGTGTCGGAGATGCAGTGAGGTTGTGTTTACCGTGTCGGAGATGCAGTGAGGTTGTGTTTACCGTGTCGATGATGCAGTGAGGTTGTGTTTACCGTGTCGGAGATGAAGTGAGGTTGTGTTTACTGTGTCGGAGATGTAGTGAGGTTGTGTTTACCGTGTCGGAGATGCAGTGAGGTTGTGTTTACCGTGTCGGAGACGCAGTGAGGTTGTGTTTACCGTGTCGGAGATGCAGTGAGGTTGTGTTTACCGTGTCGGAGATGCAGTGAGGTTGTGTTTACCGTGTCGGAGATGCAGTGAGGTTGTGTTTACCGTGTCGGAGATGCAGTGAGGTTGTGTTTACCGTGTCGGAGATGCAGTGAGGTTGTGTTTACCGTGTCGGAGATGCAGTGAGGTTGTGTTTACCGTGTCGGAGATGCAGTGAGGTTGTGTTTACCGTGTCGGAGATGCAGTGAGGTTGTGTTGACCGTGTCGGAGATGCAGTGAGGTTGTGTTTACCGTGTCGATGATGCAGTGAGGTTGTGTTTACCGTGTCGATGATGCAGTGAGGTTGTGTTTACCGTGTCGAAGATGCAGTGAGGTTGTGTTTACCGTGTCGGAGATGCAGTGAGGTTGTGTTTACCGTGTCGGAGATGCAGTGAGGTTGTGTTTACCGTGTCGGAGATGCAGTGAGGTTGTGTTTACCGTGTCGGAGATACTTGGGGGATAACACGGATTTTTTTTTTAAATTTCTCGAGGAAATATTTGATCAAACAAATAATTCCACCGTGTTAGTTGTCAATTTTAAGAGAATTTTTTTTGTATATGGGATTTTCATAAAATGTTGAGCTATTTACTTACAATTATACAAAATATATATATAGTTTTCAGTATTTTATTTTTCTAAGATACTGGGAGGCTGCATCTGAGATGCTGGGAGGCTGCGTATCATGTCTCAGAGATGCTGGGAGGCTGCGTATCATGCCTCAGAGATGCTGGGAGGCTGCGTATCATGCCTCAGAGATGCTGGGAGGCTGCGTATCATGTCTCAGAGATGCTGGGAGGCTGCGTATCATATCTCAGAGATGCTGGGAGGCTCCGTATCATGTCTCAGAGATGCTGGGAGGCTGCGTATCATGCCTCAGATATGCTGGGAAGCACTGTATCATGTATCGGAGATGCTGGAAGGCTGCATATCATGCCTCAGAGATACTGGGAGGCTGCGTATCATGTCTCAGAGAGGCTAGGAGGCTGCGTATCATGTCTCAGAGATGCTGGGAGCCTGCGTATCATGTCTCAGAGATGCTGGGAGGCTGCGTATCATATCTCAGATATGCTGGGAGGCTGCGTATCATGTCTCAGAGATGCTGGGAGGCTGCGTATCATGTCTCAAAGATGCTGTGAGGCTGCGTATCATGTCTCAGAGATGCTGGGAGGCTGCGTATCATATCTCAGAGATGCTGAGAGGCTCCGTATCATGTCTCAGAGATGCTGGGAGGCTGCGTATCATGTCTCAGAGATGCTGGGAGGCTCCGTATCATGTCTCAGATGATGCTGGGAGGCTGCGTATCATATCTTAGGGATGCTGGGAGGCTGTATGTCTCTGTGATGCTGCGCGGCTGTATATCATGGTTGTGAGATATTGAGAGCCTGTAACTAAGATGGGGGCACGTCACAAGCGGTGTTCCACAGGGGTCAGTGTTGGGCCCCTTGTTCACAATTTACGTAAACCACATAGATGAGCTAATAAATAACGACATAAGCAAATTTGCCGATGACACCAAAATAGGCAGTCCAATTCATTCTAATGAGGACATTAGAGCACTCCAGGATGATTTGAATAGACTGATGCAGTGGTCGGAGAAGTGGCAGATGCAATTTAATATAGACAAACGCAAAATATAAATGTTGGACAGGAAAATAACCCTGCCACATATAAACTAAATAATGTAGATCTTTAACATTACGGACTGCGAAAAGGATTTTGGAGTTATGGTTAGCAGTAATCTGAAACCAAGACAACAGTGCATAAGTGTTCGCAAAAAAGCTAATAGAATCCTTGGCTTCACAGCAAGAAGTATAAATAATAGGAGTCCTCAGGTTGTTCTTCAACTCTATACATCTTCGGTTAGTTCTCATTTAGATTATGCTGCACAGTTTTGGTCACCGTATTACAGAATTAATATAAATGCACTGGAAAACATACAGAGGAGGATGACAAAGTTGATCCCATGTATCAGAAATCTTCCCTATGAGGACAGACTGAGGACCCTGAATCTGCACTCTCTAGAAAGGCGTAGAATTAGGGTGGATATGATTGAGGTGTATAAGTGGAAAACAGGAATTAATAAAGGGATGTAAATAGCGTGATAAAAATATCTAGCCTAGACAGGACTCGCAGCAATGGTTTTAAGATGGAAAAAATCAGGTTCAAGAAGGATATAGGAAAGCACTGATTTGGTAATAGAGTTGTGGATGAGTGGAACAAACTCCCGAGTACCGTCATAGAAGCTAAGACGTTGTGTAGTTTTAAAAATAGGTTGGGTAAATACATGAGTGTGTGTGAGTGGGTGTGAATTGGACCTGACAAGTTTGTGCTAGTAGCTCGGATGCCGTGCTCCTTCCTTAAGTGAATGTGACTGACCTGACTAAGTCAAGGCATTGGCTTAAGCCAGTGAGAGAATTGGACCTGCCTCGCATGGGCCAGTAGGCCTGCTGCAGCGTTCCTTTTTTATTACGTTCTTATGTATCATGTCTCAGAGATGCTGGAAGGCTGCATATCTCTGAGACGCTGGGAGTCTTCATCTTATGTCTGAGATGCTGGGAGGCTGCATCTCATGTCTCAGAGAATAATAATGCAGTGACTGGCTTGATATGTTCTTCTGCGTCTCTACGAAACTTCTGAGTTAACATACATCGGGAAAATGAACAATAAAGAAATAATAAAACGGAGACAAAGCACACAAAAGAAGGTTTAAACGTTAAATAAGCAAACAGGGAGGGTTTAAGTCAGAAACAAACAGGGAGGGTTTAAGTCAGAAACAAACAGGGAGGGTTTAAGTCAGAAACAAACAGGGAGGGTTTAAGTCAGAAACAAAGAGGGAGGGCTTAAGTCAGAAACAAACAGGGAGGGTTTAAGTCAGAAACAAACAGGGAGGGTTTAAGTCAGAAACAAATAGAGAGGGTTTAAGTCGGAAACAAACAGGGAGGGTTTAAGTCAGAAACAAACAGGGAGGGTTTAAGTCAGAAACAAACAGGGAGGGTTTAAGCCAGAAACAAACAGAGAGCTTAAATCAGAAACAAACAGGGAGGGTTTAAG
>NC_091312.1:16427290-16447290 GCF_038502225.1 Cherax quadricarinatus
ATTATTATTATTATTATTATATACGAAATTCTTAGCTAGGAGGCAAGTTGCCCTCTTCCGACATTATTTTTTGTTCCAGATGAACAAATGATGGAGGATACTCCATCAAGTTCCAGACGAACAAGTGATGGAGGATACTCCATCAAGTTCCAGACGAACAAGTGATGGAGGATACTCCATCAAGTTCCAGATGAACAAGTGTTGGAGGACGCTCCATCAAGTTCCAGACGATCAAGTGATGGAAGACTCTCCATCAAGTTCCAGAAGAACAAGTGATGGAGGATTCTCCGTCTAGTTAGATATCTTTCTCAACAGTTTATCACGGGGCGTCACCTACAGTCACCATCACCTGCAGCTGATGGCAGTGCTCCGTCATTGTGACTCTTGCAGCCAGTGAGGCACTTCTTGAAGACGCTGTTATGCCATCCATCTGAGGTAGTTCAAGACGTCGTTATGTCATCCATCATGTGCAGTAGTTTCTGAAGATGTCGTTACGTCATCCATCATGTGCAGCTGTTCATGAAGACGTCGTTACGTCATCCATCCAGTGAAGCAGTTCTTCAAGACGTTGTCTCATAATGGAGCCTGGGGTGGTGGAGTCCCGCAGGTGGGACGTGTGTTCCTCCAATGAAGCACTTGGATCGATTACTGTTTCAGAATCGTTTCAAAACCACGAGTTTTAAGTGGCCCTTCATCTCACCTCCAGCGAGAAGATGCAACGCTATGCCCTGTGATTCTGTGTTCTATTATTCTGTGCTCTATGTCCTGTTTACTCCGTGCTACGTGGTCTGTGTTTTCAATGATTGAGTGTCGATTGTTCATTGTTCTCGCCTGTTGTACCTCCACTTAAGTAATTTCCTTAATGCTTTATTTCTGGTCGTAAAGTTTGTTTGGTTTGACATTAAGGATCGTAACTTATCAGCCGGATGGTCGGTCGCTTGTCGCAGCGATGGTATAGCAGAGCTTCTTTGCAATGACAATGGTCGTACAAGTATAATGAGGCTGGTGCCAACTTGATCATCATTTAGAGCGGATGTGAAAGAATGGTGGGATGGAGGGGAACGGATGAGGGAGGAAGGGAGGGAGGGATAAATGAAAAGAGGGAGGAGTGATGGATAAGTAAAGGAAGGGAAGAATGAGGTAATCCACTTCAGTCACTACTCAATCTGCCGCCCTGAGCAGTCTACAACAACTACATGAAACCTTGTAGCCTTGAACTTTTCATAGTCTACTCCTGCCAACCTCGGAGAGAAGAAGTGAATACTTCCAGGCTACCATCTGCACTTTATTTAGTTGAGTCCAAGATTTCCTAAGTGTTTCTCCAAGGAATTTTTAAAGAACTTCAATGTTTTGCATTCACATGAGACGTAGGTCTCCTCTGCCGCTGGCTGATTTTATTGTTAAAAGGTGACTACGTCCCTGTTGTGTGTGATCGAACATGTATGCTTGTATTCAGCACACAGAAGACCAGTCATATTCCTGTAGACATTGTTGACACCTAAAAGCGAGGTAACCAGAGCCATCTAGTGGTGGTATATAGCCCTAGATCCTACGGTGGTTGTTAGGTGTACTGTGGTCTACAGACTTGTCAGGGAGGAGTTAGCAGGATGGCTCGGTTACTTTGTGGTAGACTTTCCATTCAACTAGACTTTCCCTGGCTCTCAGCTGACGTATAATCCATTGTGATCTCTGCCACTTTATATTTTGCATTTACTGCTTATTATAGAGACAGACTGGTGTTGAAATCAATCCTCTGTCTCTCTCTCTCTCTCTCTCTCTCTCTCTCTCTCTCTCTCTCTCTTTCACACACACACACAAACACACACACACATACACAACCAGTTCATCTATGACAGACGAGGCGTGACTGATGCTTGTAAGGTTCAAGCTTTTTGTAGTGTTTATTACAACGGATTTGAAGTGAAGGAGACGGGCTGATGCTCCCACGAGGGTCTGAGAAGTGGGCTGGTGCTCCCACGAGGGTCTCAGAGGTGGACTGGTGCTCCCACGAGGGTCTCAGAGGTGGGCTGGTACTCCCATGAGGGTCTGAGAGGTATGCTGGTGCTCCCACGAGGATCTGAGAGGTGGGCTGGTGCTCCCACGAGGATCTCAGAGGTGGACTGGTGCTCCCACTAGGGTCTGAGAGGTGGGTTGGTACTCCCATGAGGGTCTGAGAGGTGGGCTGGTGCTCCCACGAGGGTCTGAGAGGTGGGCTGGTGCTCCCACGAGGGTCTGAGAGGTGGACTGGTGCTCCCACGAGGGTCTGAGGGGTGGGTTGGTGCTCCCATGAAGGTCTGAGAGGTGGGCTGGTGCTCCCACGAGGGTCTGAAAGTTGGGCTGGTGCTCTCTCGAGGGTCTAAGAGTGGGCTGGTGCTCCCACGAGGGTCTGAGAGCTGGGTTGGTACTCCCAAGAGGGTCTGAGAGGTGGGCTGGTGCTCCCACGAGGGTCTGACAGGTAAGCTGGTGCTCCCACGAGGGTCTGACAGGTAAGCTGGTGCCTCCCACGAGGGTCTGACAGGTAAGCTGGTGCCTCCCACGAGGGTCCGACAGGTAAGCTGGTGCTCCCACGAGGGTCTGACAGGTAAGCTGGTGCCTGCCACGAGGGTCTGACAATATACATTACCATCTCACACCACCAATACTAATGCCATCTATCTTTATTACAAGTCTATTTATTGGACACAAAATTCACGTGTAGCCAAAATGAGACCAATAATTATCTCTTATTGCCTCTTATTTATATTTTTTTACCACTTATTAACCTTTTTCTTGTGCTATATATGTTTGAGAAATAAACGTTGTTGAATGATAGCTTTAACTTCAAATGTCTCTCTCTCTCATTCTCTCTCTCTCTCTCTCTCTCTCTCTCTCTCTCTCTCTCTCTCTCTCTCTCTCTCTCTCTCTCTCTCTCTCTCTCTCTCTCTCTCTCTCTTTCTCTCTCTCTCTCTCTCTCTCTCTCTCTCTCTCTCTCTCTCTCTCTCTCTCTCTCTCTCTCTCTCTCTCTCTCTCTCTCTCTCTCTCTCTCTCGCTCTAACAAAATCGGCTGACTTGTCATTTCACATGCACCTGCCTTAACTACGAGATTACTAAGTAAGTGACAGCAGGCAGGTGTGCAGACACACCTGTTTATCACACCTGTCATTATAAAAGTGGTCGGAGACGACATGAAGGTACATCAACCAGTTTGTATGTCAAAGTCAATGTTATTGAATCAAAATCAAAAACAGCTGAAAGATGTCAAATGCCCTGATAAATAATAATAATAATAATAATAATAATAATAATAATAATAATAAAATTATTATTATTATTATTATTATTATTATTATTATTATTATAATAATGCTACTATCAAATCAAAATAATTGGCAACCGTAATTAACGTTAATTACCAAGCTGTCAGTGAAACAAGTTATGACATCACGCACATTAACTAAGTTAAAAGAGTTATAGACATGTGATGAACATGTTGTGAACACGTTATATTATGAACATGTTTACATGACTGTTATCTACACTGATATTCTGCCTCTTTTCTGTCTTGTTATCCTGTCTATCATCAGTCTTGTTATCCTGCCTATCATCAGTTTTGTTATCCTGCCTATCATCAGTCTTGTTATCCTGCCTATCATCAGTCTTGTTATTCTGCCTATCATCAGTCTTGTTATCCTGCCTATCATCAGTCTTGTTATTCTGCCTATCATCAGTCTTGTTATCCTGCCTATCATCAGTCTTGTTATTCTGCCTATCATCAGTCTTGTTATCCTGCCTATCATCAGTCTTGTTATTCTGCCTATCATCAGTCTTGTTATCCTGCCTATCATCAGTCTTGTTATTCTGCCTATCATCAGTCTTGTTATTCTGCCTATCATCAGTCTTGTTATCCTGCCTATCATCAGTCTTGTTATTCTGCCTATCATCAGTCTTGTTATCCTGCCTATCATCAGTCTTGTTATTCTGCCTATCATCAGTCTTGTTATCCTGCCTATCATCAGTCTTGTTATTCTGCCTATCATCAGTCTTGTTATCCTGCCTATTATCAGTCTTGTTATCCTGCTTATCATCAGTCTTGTTATCCTGCCAATCATCAGTCTTGTTATCCTGCCAATCATCAGTCTTGTTATTCTGCCAATCATCAGTCTTGTTATCCTGCCAATCATCAGTCTTGTTATCCTGTCTATCATCAGTCTTGTTATCCTGTATATCGTCACTCTTGTTATCCTGCTTATCATCAGTCTTGTTATCCTGCCTATTATCAGTCTTGTTATCCTGCTTATCATCAGTCTTGTTATCCTGCCTATTATCAGTCTTGTTATCCTGCTTATCATCAGTCTTGTTATCCTGCCAATCATCAGTCTTGTTATCCTGCCTATCATTAGTCTTGTTATCCTGCCTATCATCTATTTTGTTCTAATTACCTACGTTTCATTTGAGTTCCTGTATGTGTTGGTATGTTGGTCTTTCAAGTGTTTGGTGGCGTATTAATGTTAATTATTATTATTATTATTATTATTATTGTTATTACATAACCAAGTTAACTTTTAAGTCTGAGTTACGAGACAGGTGATAAGTGTGATAGTATCGTCAACGGAGGTGCTGATTTGCCTAGATGACAGCTTGTACCCCTTCCCACGGTGTGAGCTGTCAGTGAGGATGCAGCAGCAGCAGCAGCAGCAGCAGCAGCAGCAGCAGCAGCACCCGCTGATGTTCATGTTGTCACTGGTAATCAAGTAATACAACAACAGTAAGAAAAAGTGGAGAACCAGATGTGATTATCTACGAGCTGAGCACTTCAAACCAACTGCTGTGAATACCATCCTCATTATTATATATATATATATATATATATATATATATATATATATATATATATATATATATATATATATATATATATATATATATATAATGGAAAGAGGTATTATTTTAAGTAATTTCGTCATTTCTGATATTATTAAGGAGCAGCGGATGTAACAGAGTTAAAACAAAGAATGTTAGAAGTATCAATGTGACCTCTCACATGTACAGTTAGTGGGTTGTTAGTTACCTAACTGATCCTGACAGATGCGTTTGCATTATTCTACATTCTTTAATTAGGTTACATGTCAGGTAAGATTTATGAGTGACTTGTCAGGTAATCGTCAGTTTCTCAGAGTAAGTTACATTTCTCTCAGATTTCGTGTTTTATGAATGAGTATAATTTATACAGTCCTGGACTTACTTTCAAATTGCAATCAGTGTTTTGTTTTTTTTTACAAAAAAGTTGATTCTGTTATGGTTCTTCCTGGCAGTGATTGTCTGGTTCTGTAATCTCAGTTCAAGACTTGTTTCAGTTTTCACAAGACAAAGTTTATTGCATTTTGTGCAAGGAATCTTATAGACAGCATCAGCTTGTGAATGTGAAAGTTTTTGTCAAATGTTAGAGAAGGAATGTCAAGAAAGTTTACAAGATATAACTGAACTATCATATTGTTCACCTCAAAGAACAAAAAGGCACAATACCGTGACTGGAACAATACACAAATAACCCGCACATAGGAGAGAAGACCCTACGACGACGTTTCGGTCCGACTTGGACCATTTACAGTCACATCGAAACGTCTTTGTAAGCTTCTCTCTTCCATGTGTATTCTTTACCTCGTCTTTACCTGACCACTACTCCAAAATATTCTTGGTTGACATGGTTCCTTGTCCTTTTTAGGGTTGCAAAATGTTCTTTTACCAATTGTTAAACAAATTGTCTATAAAACTTTCAGATAATTTAGATCATATATCTTCATCATTTCCTCATCTATTAACTCTGGGTTACTAATATGCAGAGATCTGAAGAATATGAAGAACATACAACACTGAGCTCTGTCAAAACGTAATGAATAATAGTGTACATAAGAACAGATATTCGTTCGTTTTCTCTCTACTTTGAATATAAATTCTTGGTTCCATTTCATAATTAATGTATGTATCTGTACTACGACCAGCGACGACCAGTCACAACTGGTGGTCGCTGAACCTGATCTTCGGCGTCGAAGATGCCTCGAAGCTTCTACGATTACTCCCAATGACACCGTGAAGCAAACCACTGAAACTACGGCACAACAGCAACACTGTCATACATGATACACGACCAGGTGAAGCCCCGTCCACCTCACAAGGGGAAAACAGGTGATCTCGTGAGAGACCTGATATCATCACAAGAAATCCCATTCATTCTTTCTTCGGGTCACTACCTGCCTCTCACACCTCTCTTTCATGCCTATTTAAGCTGTCGTTTTTATCCGTGTTTTTAATATGTTCTAGTGATTGCTCGCGTATCATTTTACATCGCCATGAGATTAGGTACCCAGAGACTTGGACATAGTTGATAGTGAGACATAGTTGGACATAGATGTGAGGAGACACAATACACAACTTGATGATGGTATCAAATTTGTCATGTTAGTTGCACACTGATAATATAGGAACAATAATGAGGAGAGCAACAACTTAGAAATGTTAGAAACAAGTTATAGAACAACAACAGTAAGGTTAGCAGCAAATCCAAGATATAGAAGAAACTTGTAGTTCAAATGAGCCAGAGATAAGTAGTGTGAGGAGATTGAACAAGTAGAGTACATTAACAAGGAATGTACTTGAGGCCAACTCTGTACATGGATTCAAAAGTAGATAAGCCAGAACCACAAAAGGGCATGGAGTAAGCCACTCAGGTGAGTACAGGTAAGCCACTCAGGTGAGTACAGGTAAGCTGCTCAGGTGAGTACAGGTAAGCTGCTCAGGTGAGTACAGGTAAGCCACTCAGGTGAGTACAGGTAAGTGAACACAAGGACGTGGAAGAGGAAGAAATAGCACGAGGAGGAAATAGCAGCAGGAGGAGGAAGAAACAGTAGAAGGAAGAAAAACGGAATAGGAAGCAGGAGTAACTAGCTCCTGGGTTCACTAACAGTGTTTCTCCTCAACATCATCAGGTATATGGCCGTTCCAATCCCATAAGCTCATTTGCAGCGTGTGACCCTCCCACACTGCCGCCCACACCACCACCACCCGCTGCCACCCATCCCTAGCTCCACCTACCGTTTACGGGGAACAGTCGTAACCGAGCAGAGATGCCACCCGCTCCCACCCATCACAAGATGCTCGATCTTCTCACGAGATGAAGAGATAGAGAAGGGAGGTAGGGAGGGAGATGGGAGCCGCCGGGAGTAGCTTGGCGGTGAACGGAGGGGGTAAGGGGGAGGGGGAAGGGGAAGCCAGAAGGGGGAGGGGGGAAGAATCACACGTTGAGGAATGTGTCAGGGTTGTAATGTTAGCTCGTGGGAGTCATTCCAGCATCCAGGTGCGCCGCCATAACAAGCCACATGTTTGAAGATAAAAAAAAAAAAACAGTCACAGGCTCCGTGGAAGCCTTCCTTACCAGAAGACGTCAAACCTGAGCACGAAATATCACGAAGGTGAAAGAGGCTTTCACCCCCCCGTCCCCCCCTCCGTTAAAACGCGGTGAGGTTACAAAACGCGGTTTGAGATATTTGTTTGTGTACAGTTTTAGGACGACACTGAGTTAGTAATTGCATTACAGTCCGTTTCACTTTATTTATTAAGGTTCCCAGAAGTCATACACTGCCTGGGACTTTTGATACGAGGAATGGGAAGGTGGGGAGCTGCTAACTCATTTATTAAGCTTGAGTTTTCATATATATTTTTTTTCCATATAGGAATTGTTTTAATTTGAATCGATATTACAAAGGCGTATTTTGATGGCAACCTTTCGCTCTGTGTAGAGTTTTTTTTTGTGTGTGAAAACGTTTTGCTCTGCCCATAGAGAAATATCGTTACTATGCGATAAGAACCATTCTTGTAAAACCCATACTAAGTGGTTAGACAACTTAACCTATCCTCTCTCTCTTCTTCTCTCCTCCTCTCTCTCTCTTCCTCTCTCCTCCTCTCTCTCTTCCTCTCTCTCTTCCTCTCTCCTCCTCTCTCTCTTCCTCTCTCCTCCTCTCTCTCTTCCTCTCTCCTCCTCTCTCTCTTCCTCTCTCCTCCTCTCTCTCTTTCTCTCTCCTCTCTTCCTCTCTCCTCCTCTCTCTCTTCCTCTCTCCTCTCTCTCTCTTCCTCTCTCTCTCCCTCTCTCCTCCTCTCTCTCTTCCTCTCTCCTCCTCTCTCTCTCTCCCTCTCTCCTCCTCTCTCTCTTCCTCTCTCCTCCTCTCTCTCTTCCTCTCTCCTCACATCCTCTCTCCTCCTCTCTCTCTTCCTCTCTCCTCTCTCTCTCTTCCTCTCTCTCTTCCTCTCTCCTTCTCTCTCTCTTCCTCTCTCTTCCTCTCTCTCTTCCTCTCTCCTCCTCTCTCTCTTCCTCTCTCTCTTCCTCTCTCCTCTCTTCCTCTCTCCTCCTCTCTCTCTTCCTCTCTCCTCCTCTCTCTCTTCCCCTCTCCTCCTCTCTCTCTTCCTCTCTCCTCCTCTCTCTCTTCCTCTCTCCTCCTCTCTCTCTTCCTCTCTCCTCCTCTCTCTCTTCCTCTCTCCTCCTCTCTCTCTCCTCCTCCTAACACTGTTCTCACCTACCCTAGTCCATCCGCTCCCAACTCTTACCGTTCTTCTAACTGCCTCACAAAAAAGTATCGTTCTATTCTTTATCAAGTTAACATCGCTCTGAGTAGAGCTTTATCAAGTTAACATCGCTCTGTGTAGAGCTTTATCAAGTTAACATCGCTCTGAGTAGAGCTTTATCAAGTTAACATCGCTCTGAGTAGAGCTTTATCAAGTTAACATCGCTCTGAGTAGAGCTTTATCAAGTTAACATCGCTCTGTGTAGAACTTTATCAAGTTAACATGATGAACCTCCACACAGCTTCCAAGAAGACTCTTCAGAGAAGAGACTGTTAGACGTTTCGGCCTCTCCTAAAACCACTATCAAGATCTTCCACACAGAGCGAAACGTTACTCACAACAGAAAGCTCCTCAATGAAAGCTCTCCAGCTCTCTATTTCTTTAGTCGGTTCTCTCTTTTTTCCCCTCGCTATTTTATACATCTCTTACATTATTAGCCCCTTTATTTATTCATTTCTCCCATTTCCACACTTCGGTAATATCCTGCGCCTTTTCTGCTCCTTTCTTGCACCTTATCCTGCGCCTTATTCTGCGCCTTTTGTGTCTGTGTGTGTAAGATCAGTGCGCTTTTTTACGCAAGATTCCTCTTACAAAGGATTAAGTTTCCCATCTTTCTCAGTGCTTTTCTCAGCGCATTTATGTCCAATGTGTAATATGGAGTAGCAGACACCATTCATCACAGCGCACACCGTATCATCGTTCAGGCGAGCCTTGCCAACTTGTGTGGTATATTCTTGATAAGAAACCTTGGAGACTTGTGTTGCATGCTCTTGATAAGAAGCCTTGGAGACTTGTGTTGCATGTTCTTGATAAGAAACCTTGGAGACTTGTGTTGCATGTTCTTGATAAGAAACCTTGGAGACTTGTGTTGCATGTTCTTGATAAGAAACCTTGGAGACTTGTGTTGCATGTTCTTGATAAGAAACCTTGGAGACTTGTGTTGCATGCTCTTGATAAGAAACCTTGGAGACTTGTGTTGCATGTTCTTGATAAGAAACCTTGGAGACTTGTGTTGCATGTTCTTGATAAGAAGACTTGGAGACTTGTGTTGCATATTCTTGATAAGAAACCTTGGAGACTTGTGTTGCATGTTCTTGATAAGAAACCTTGGAGACTTGTGTTGCATGTTCTTGATAAGAAACCTTGGAGACTTGTGTTGCATGTTCTTGATAAGAAACCTTGGAGACTTGTGTTGCATGTTCTTGATAAGAAACCTTGGAGACTTGTGTTGCATGTTCTTTATAAGAAGCCTTGGAGACTTGTGTTGCATGTTCTTGATAAGAAACCTTGGAGACTTGTGTTGCATGTTCTTGATAAGAAACCTTGGAGACTTGTGTTGCATGCTCTTGATAAGAAACCTTGGAGACTTGTGTTGCATGTTCTTGATAAGAAACCTTGGAGACTTGTGTTGCATGTTCTTTATAAGAAGCCTTGGAGACTTGTGTTGCATGTTCTTTATAAGAAACCTTGGAGACTTGTGTTGCATGTTCTTTATAAGAAGCCTTGGAGACTTGTGTTGCATGTTCTTGATAAGAAACCTTGGAGACTTGTGTTGCATGTTCTTGATAAGAAGCCTTGGAGACTTGTGTTGCATGTTCATGATAAGAAACCTTGGAGACTTGTGTTGCATGTTCTTTATAAGAAGCCTTGGAGATTGTGTTGCATGTTCTTTATAAGAAGCCTTGGAGACTTGTGTTGCATGTTCTTTATAAGAAGCCTTGGAGACTTGTGTTGCATGTTCTTGATAAGAAACCTTGGAGACTTGTGTTGCATATTCTTTATAAGAAGCCTTGGAGACTTGTGTTGCATGTTCTTGATAAGAAACCTTGGAGACTTGTGTTGCATGTTCTTGATAAGAAACATTGGAGACTTGTGTTGCATGTTCTTGACAAGAAACCTTGGAGACTTGTGTTGCATGTTCTTGACAAGAAACCTTGGAGACTTGTGTTGCATGTTCTTGATGACTGCACTGACAAATCTTCCATTGAGCTAGTCGTTCCCAGCATTGTCACGGTACGTCACTCATAGCTTATCTAAATTACAACACGTCGTCTCATCTTCTGTGTGTACCTTCAATAATATTTAATTTACAGTAAGCGGGGTGATTTATTTTCACCACGAGATTAACTTCTTCGGGATTAGTGGTGTATCGGATATCTGCAGCAGCATCCGCATCCGCGGAACATCCGCATCCGTTTCCGTATCCGCAAATTAAATAAGACATCCTCATACACATCCGCATCCGCTGATATCTAAATTTTCACATCCGAAGCATCTCTATTCCAGATGTTAATCCCGTGGGAATTATAATATATACCAGAAACCTTGACGGGAGTATTACTAGTGATATGAGCAAATTCGCTGATGACACGAAGATAAGCAGGATAATTGATTCAGAGGAAGATGTCACTGAACTTCAGGAGTTAGACAAACTCATGCAGTGGTCAGATAATCCTACGGGAGTAACATCTTCCAGATGTTAATTCCGGAGGGGGGGCCTATGAACTCGACCCCGCAAAAAGTGGTTAACGGGAGTTCACATGGATTTACATCAGTTTTTTTTCCTGTCTTGTGTGCAAGTTTATGATATTCGCTTAATATATATGGAATCGTATTTTCATTAATAGGATACTTCGTCACATTGACCTACTTCATCCAGTTCCTCGCTTATAGCTGTAATATATCCAGATCCTCCGGAAGTATCCTGTTGCTCTCATGCTGAAGCTCCGCTGTTGTCAGTATAGACAGCGTGTGGGGGTCGTGTATGTCAGAATAAACAGTGTGTACTGCCAAGTATGTCAGAATAAACAGTGTGTACTGCCAAGTATGTCAGAATAAACAGTGTGTACTGCCAAGTATGTTAGAATAAACAGTGTGTACTGCCAAGTATGTCAGAATAAACAGTGTGTACTGCCAAGTATGTCAGAATAAACAGTGTGTACTGCCAAAGTATGTCAGAATAAACAGTGTGTACTGCCAAGTATGTCAGAATAAACAGTGTGTACTTCCAAAGTATGTCAGAATAAACAGTGTGTACTGCCAAGTATGTCAGAATAAACAGTGTGTACTGCCAAGTATGCCAGAATAAACAGTGTGTACTGCCGAATATGACAGAATAAACAGTGTGAATTGCCAAAGTATGTCAGAATAAACAGTGTGTACTGCCAAGTATGTCAGAATAAACAGTGTGTACTGCCGAATATGACAGAATAAACAGTGTGTACTGCCAAATATGACAGAATAAACAGTGTGAATTGCCAAAGTATGTCAGAATAAACAGTGTATACTGCTGGGTATGTCATAATGAACAGTGTGTACGTTGAGACAACCGTATACAGGAAACAGTGTTTGGTAAACACCACTTAGTAGGGGGTTGGGGAGAAGATAGAGGATCACCTGAGCCTTGTAGGTGCTAGCAGTACCCCCTGCAGCACCTACGTCTCACAAGGGGGGGGAATGATGGGGTCCTACTTGCGCCTGGGCGTGGGAAAACGCCCCTTCTGACGCTGCCTCCTGCGTGTGCGTTGATGGCAACGCGGCGCCTCCATTACTAAACGACAACAGTGGAAGCACGAAGACCCACTAACTACCTCGGCCAACAAGCACGAACTCTTAACTAGAGATAATAACTACATCAGTGGCAGCTGTCTCTAACTCCTTAAAGGTAAGTACTGCCTCCCTGACCTACAAGGAGGAAGAGGAGGGAGAGGAGGACGAGGAGGACGAGGAGGATGAGGATTAGGAGGAGGAGGAGGAGGAGGAGAAGGATGAGGATTACGAGGAGGAGGAGGAAGAGGAAGAGGATTTTATTTGAAGGAGAAAAGTGGCGGTCAACAGTAACTACCACTATATTGACTAGAAGAAAAAGACGAAAAAGAAGAAGAAAATAAAAGAAGAAGAAGAAGAAGGAAGAGGAGGCAGAGGAGGAGGATTAGAAAGAGAGAGGAGGATACATCTACCACTAGCACAAATTACAAGTTTTGCACCAACAACAGCCACCTTGATCATACACCAACAACAGCCACCTTGATCATACACCAACAACAGCCACCTTGATCATACACCAACAACAGCCACCTTGATCATACACCAACAGCCACCTTGATCATACACCAACAGCCACAATAACAGTAGGAAGATCATTCATAGCAAATTGTACTTCATTAAAAATGATAATTTATGGCGATAACTTGACTAACGAAGCCACAGTTATCTTTAATAACAATTATGATCAACGTAAATCAGATTAAATCTGTTATATGATGATACAATAATTACTCCAACTGACTCACCTACACCTTGTATTACTACACTAACACTCACCTACACCTTGTATTACTACACTAACACTCACCTACACCTTGTATTACTACACTAACACTCACCTACACCTTGTATTACTGCACTAACACTCACCTACACCTTGTATTACTACACTAACACTCACCTACACCTTGTATTACTACACTAACACTCACCTACACCTTGTATTACTACACTAACACTCACCTACACCTTGTATTACTACACTAACACTCACCTACACCTTGTATTACTACACTAACACTCACCTACACCTTGTATTACTACACTAACACTCACCTACACCTTGTATTACTACACTAACACTCACCTACACCTTGTATTACTACACTGACACTCACCTACACCTTGTATTACTACACTAACACTCACCTACACCTTGTATTACTACACTAACACTCACCTACACCTTGTATTACTACACTAACTCTCACCTACACCTTGTATTACTGCACTAACACTCACCTACACCTTGTATTACTACACTAACACTCACCTACACCTTGTATTACTACACTAACACTCACCTACACCTTGTATTACTACACTAACACTCACCTACACCTTGTGTGGACGGTGAGCTGGTGCACTCTCTCGACCTGGCTTTGCGGTTTTACACAGGGTCATCTGCTTGTAATTACTAGGCCAAGCTCTAGCTCTTGTGCCCCGAGTCTTGATTTTCTAGTGGCTGTGGTGATCTGTCTCTTTTATACTGTTCGTGAAGCTGCGGAGTGTTTTTACTAGTACAGTTCTTGTTTTTGTGAAGCTCTTTGTTCTGCATTCTGACGTCTAGGTGACTTATCTAAGCGTTAAATAACGTCACTGAGATTCATCTGTTAGTTAACAGCTATCTTTAAATCAGGTAAGTAGAGAGAGAGAGAGAGAGAGAGAAACAGGGACGTGGGGGGTCAGTTTGCATGCTGGGTCATCATGGGTGAAATCACTGTTAGAAGAATGTATGTCACACAGGTGCTCTTCTCCTCCTGTATATATAAATATATATATATATATATATATATATATATATATATATATATATATATATATATATATATATATATATATATATATATATATATATAAATATATGTCGTGCCTAGGAGGTAAAACTGGTCAGTTAGCAAGAACTCATTTAAAATTAAGTCATTTCTAGAATTTTCTCTTATACGTTTAAAGATATATATTTCTCATTTACGTTAATTTAAAAATTAATAATTTTGTACCAAACGAACATTAGAAAACTTACCTAACTTTAATATAACAAGCGCAATTTAATTTAGCCTAATCCAAGTGAATATATTTTAGATAAGTTTACAACAATTTAATAATAAACAAACACAATGAAATATGTATTTTTCGTTAGGTTCAGAATTATTTTTGCGACATTATTGCATACTTAAATTTTCGCTTGCCTTATTCGGCAAGAAGAGCATTGTTCTGGAGAACACTAATCCTCTGGAGAACACTAAATGATCTGTGGAAAACTTTCGTATTCAGTACCAAAAAAATCGATGACTCTGGTCTAAAACTCGTCATTTCACTGATGTTTTCCTCTGGCTTACCGATCCACTCAGCAAAGCACTACAGATCACATCTCATATTGTGTCACTTATAAATATCCCGTCTTGAGTAACACACATGTAACACATGTGTTCCCCTGCCTACACATACAGGCCATTCACACCTGCTGTTGACGTCTTCAAGACGCAGACAGGAAGGCTGGCCTACTCTTACGACTTCCTTGAGACTTGACAACCCATGAGAACCCAGGAAGAAATAAACACATCATCGGCATTAAACGTGTAGAATCATAGTGTAGAATTATACAGTAGGATTATAGCGAATTTATTCTAACAAATCATTATTTACTCACACAACAATAATTGTATTGTTCTCCTTAAATCACTGACGTGAAATTGTATGTACAATTCAGCAATATTTATTTTTTTTGCTTTGCTCTGTCAATTAAAACAGGAATTTTACTTAGACAATTACACACATCAGGGAGTGTTGTTACTGTGGTTTATGATGTAGTATAAGAACTTTGTCTCGGTATCTCTTAGCATTAAATCTGTTAAACCATCAAAATTACTGTAATTTAATATGGTCATGTAAACAGAGTAATTATTATGTTATTCTCCACCACACCTGTTACTCTCCACCACACCTGTTACTCTCCACCACACCTGTTACTCTCCACCACACCTGTTACTCTCCACCACACCTGTTACTCTCCACCATACCTGTTACTCTGCACCACACCTGTTACTCTCCACCATACCTGTTACTCTGCACCACACCTGTTACTCTCCACCACACCTGTTACTCTCCACCAAACCTGTTACTCTCCACCATACCTGTTACTCTCCACCATACCTGTTACTCTGCACCAAACCTGTTACTCTCCACCATACCTGTTACTCTGCACCATACCTGTTACTCTCCACCATACCTGTTACTCTCCACCAAACCTGTTACTCTCCACCATACCTGTTACTCTCCACCATACCTGTTACTCTGCACCACACCTGTTACTCTCCACCATACCTGTTACTCTCCACCACACCTGTTACTCTCCACCACACCTGTTACTCTCCACCACACCTGTTATTCTCCACCACACCTGTTACTCTCCACCACACCTGTTAATCTCCACCACACCTGTTACTCTCCACCACACCTGTTACTCTCCACCACACCTGTTATTCTCCACCACACCTGTTACTCTCCACCACACCTGTTACTCTCCACCACACCTGTTATTCTCCACCACACCTGTTACTCTCCACCACACCTGTTACTCTCCACCACACCTGTTACTCTCCACCACACCTGTTACTCTCCACCACACCTGTTACTCTCCACCACACCTGTTACTCTCCACCACACCTGTTACTCTCCACCACACCTGTTACTCTCCACCACACCTGTTACTCTCCACCATACCTGTTGCTCTCCACCACACCTGTTACTCTCCACCACACCTTTTACTCTCCACCAAACCTGTTACTCTCCACCATACCTGTTACTCTGCACCACACCTGTTACTCTCCACCATACCTGTTACTCTGCACCACACCTGTTACTCTCCACCATATCTGTTACTCTCCACACACCTGTTACTCTCCACCATACCTGTTACTCTCCACCACACCTATTACTATCAACCACACCTGTTACTTTCTACCACACCTGTTACTCTCCACGTCAACTGTTACTCTCAATCACACTTGTTGCCCTCCACCACACCTGTTACCCTCCACCACACCTGTTACTCTCCACCACACCTATTACTCTCCACCACACCTGTTACTCTCCACCACACCTGTTACTATCAACCACACCTGTTACTTTCTACCACACCTGTTACTCTCCACCTCACCTGTTACTCTCAATCACACCTGTTACCCTCCACCACACCTGTTACCCTCCACCACACCTGTTACTCTCCACAACACCTATTACTCTCCGCCACGCCTGTTACTATCAACCACACCTGTTACTATCAACCGCACCTGTTACCAACCACCACACTTGTTACTCTCCATCACTCCTGTTACCCTCCATCGCACATGTTACTCTCCGCCACACCTGTTACCCTCCACCACACCTGTTACCCTCCACCACACCTGTTACCCTCCACAACACCTGTTACTCTCCACCACACCTGTTACTCTACATCACAACTGTTACTCTCCACCACACCTGTTATTCTCCACCACAGCTGTTACTCTCCACCACAACTGTTACTCTCCACCACAGCTGTTACTCTACATCACAACTGTTACTCTCCACCACAGCTGTTACTCTCCACCACAACCGTTACTCTCCATCATAGCTGTTACTCTCCACCACACCTGTTACCCTCCACCACACCTGTTACCCTCCACCACACCTGTTACTCTCCACCACACCTGTTACCCTCCACCACACCTGTTACTCTCCACCGCACCTGTTACTATACATCACTCCTGTTACTCTCCTCCACAGCTGTTACTCTCCACAACAACTGTTACTCTCCATCACACCTGTTACTCTCCACCACACCTGTTACCCTCCACCACACCTGTTGCTCTCCACCACACTTGTTACACTCCATCACACCCGTTCCTCTCCACCACACCTGTTACTCTCCACCACACTTATTACTCTCCACCACACCTGTTACTCTCCACCACACTTATTACTCTCCACCACACCTGTTGCTCTCCACCACACCTGCTACACTCCATCACACCCGTTACTCTCCACCACACCTGTTACTCTTCACCATGCTTATTACTCTCCACCACACCTGTTACTCCCCCACACCTATTACTTTCCACCACACCTGTTACCCTCCATAACACCTGTTACTCTCCACCACACCTGTTACTCCCCCACACCTATTACTTTCCACCACACCTGTTACCCTCCATAACACCTGTTACTCTCCACCACACCTGTTACCCTCCATTATACCCGTTCTTCTCCGCCACACTTGTTACTCTCCACCACACCTGTTACTCTCCACCACACCTGTTACTTACTACCACACCTATTACTCTCCACCACACCTGTTATTCTCCACTACACCTGTTACTCTCCACCACACCTGTTGCCCTCCATCACACCTGTTACTCTCCACCACACCTTTTACTCTCCACACACCTGTTACTCTCCGCCATGCCTGCTACTCTCCACCACACCTGTTACCCTCCACCACACCTGTTCCTATCAACCACACCTGTTACTTTCAACCACACCTGCTACCCTCCACCACACCTGTTACCCTCCACCACACCTGTTGCCCTCCACCACACTTGTTACTCTCCATCACACCTGTTACGCTCAACCACACTTGTTACCCTCCACCACACCTGTTACTCTCCATCACACCTGTTACCTTTCATCACATATGTTACTCTCCGCCACACCTGTTACCCTCTACCACACCTGTTACCCTCAACCACACCTGTTACCCTCCACCACACCTGTTACTCTCCACCACACGTATTACTCTCCACCACAACTGTTGCTCTCCACCAAACCTGATACTCTCAACCACACCTGTTACCCTCCACTACACCTGTTACCCTCCACCACGCCTGTTACTCTCCACAACAACTATTACTCTCCACCACACTTGTTACTCTCCACCACACCTGTTACTCTCCACCACACCTGTTACTATCAACCACACCTGTTACTTTCTACCACACCTGTTACTCTCCACCACACCTGTTACTCTCAACCACACCTGTTACCCTCCACCACACCTGTTACCCTCCATCACACCTGTTACTCTCCACAACAACTATTACTCTACACCACACCTGTTACTCTCCACCACACCTGTTACTATCAACCACACCTGTTACCCTCCACCACACCTGTTGCCCTCCACCACACTTGTTACTCTCCATCACACCTGTTACTCTCAACCACACTTGTTACCCTCCACCACACCTGTTACTCTCCATCACACCTGTTACCCTTCATTACACATGTTACTCTCCGCCACACCTGTTACCCTCTACCACACCTGTTACCCTCAACCACACCTGTTACCCTCCACCACATCTGTTACTCTCCACCACACCTATTACTCTCCACCACACTTGTTACACTCCACCACACCTGTTACTCTCCACCACACCTGTTACTTTCTACACACTTGTTACTCTCCACCATACCTGCTACTCTCCACCACACCTGTTATCCTCCACCACTCCTGGTACTCTCCACACACCTGTTACTCTCCACCACACCTGTTACTCTCCACCACAGTTGTTGCTTTCCATCACACCTGTTACTCTCCATCTCACCTGTTGTTCTCCACACATCTGTTACTCTCCACCACACCTGTTACTCTCCATCACACCTGTTGCTCTCCACCACACCTGTTACCCTCCATCACACCTGTTACTCTCCACAACACCTGCTACTCTCCACCGCACCTGTTACCCTCCATCACACCCGTTCCTCTCCACCACACCTGTTACTCTCCTCCACACCTGTTACCCTCCACCACACCTATTACTCTCCACCACACCTGTTACCTTCCATCACAACTGTTACTCTCCACCACACCTTTTACTCTCCACACACCTGTTACTCTCCACCACACCTGTTACTCTCCACCACACCTGTTACCCTCCTCCACACATGTTACTCTCCACCACATCTGTTACTCTCCACTTCACCTGTTACTCTCCACCACACCTATTACTCTCCACCACACCTGTTACTCTCCACCACACCTGTTACCCTCCACCACACCTGTTACTCTCCACCACACCTGTTACTATCAACCACACCTTTTACTCTCTACCACACATATTATTTTTCACCACACCTGTTACTCTCAACCACACGTGTTACCCTCCACCACACTTGTTACTCTCTATCACAGATGTTACCCTCCACCACACCTGTTACTCTCCACCACACCTGTTACTCTTTCCCACACCTGTTACTCTCCACCACACCAGTTACTCTCCACCACGCTTGTTACCCTCCACCACACCTGTTACCCTCCACCACACCTGTTTCTCTCCACCACACCTGTTACTTTTCCTTCTGAGGTTTAGCGTGTTAACACCTGTGTTTGTATTTGTGTGTGATTATGTATGTGTGTGTGTGTGTGTACTCACCTAATTGTGGTTGCAGGGGTGGAGACTCAGCTCCTGGCCCCGCCTCTTCACTGATCGCTACTAGGTCCTCTCCCTCTCTGCTTCCTGAGCTTTGTCATACCTCTTCTTAAAACTATGTATGGTTCCTGCCTCCACTACTTCACTTGCTAGGCTATTCCACTTCCTGACGACTCTGTGAGTAAAGAAATACTTCCTAACGTCTCTGTGACTCGTCTGAGTCTTCAGCATCCAGTTGTGACCCCTTGTTTCTGTGTCCCCTCTCTGGAACATCCTATCTCTGTCCACCTTGTCTATTCCCCGCAGTATCTTGTATGTAGTTATCATATCTCCCCTGACCCTTCTGTCCTCCAATGTCGTCAGTCCGATTTCCCTCAACCTTTCCTCGTTCGACATTCCCCTGAGCTCTGGAACTAGCCTTGTTGCAAACCTTTGTACTTTCTCTAAGTTCTT
>NC_091312.1:16452290-16499790 GCF_038502225.1 Cherax quadricarinatus
AAAGGAGTTTGAGGTTATCAATCTTTCAGCCTAATTACCTCAAAGTCCTTCTCACTTTCCACCATCAGTGTCTGTACGGGATTGAGGTACAGAGTCTAGTACTTCAACTCGTCACTTTTGTAAACCATTTACATCTTACCTTGATTTTTTGTAGATTAAATTTTTTAATGCAATATCTTTTCGTTTCGTACATTTCTGTGTATGGAGGTGGAGTAATAATATACAGTGTCATGGTAGGGTACCAGCCTTTCCCTCGTCTAGGACCAATTTAGGTAGCTGTTTTTTGTACACTTACGGTGTTCAAAATATTTCTTAGTTGTTCTTTAGTAAACTCGACTTCACCTTACTATCTCAAGCTGTCTCTTACACGCAGTTCCTGTGTTTACATAGTTGTGTCGCCTGAGCGGCTAGCTTATTGTGCGCCCGCAGCTCGTCCTGTGAGAGACAGCACAAACAGGATTACAAAGGTCACAATAGGTCTCTGTCAGACCTCAGTGAGAATTGTTACATCACTAGTAAGAAATATTAGGCATATCGTATTTTATAATTTCTTCATATAGTAGTTGTATATAGAACAGCAAGGCATGCAAACTCAAAAAAAAAAAAAAAAAAAAAAAAAAAACTGATGTATTATTAACACTAAAAAAACATTGGTCATAATAGGGTTAAAATCTACATTGTATTTTAACTTACGTTTATTTAATGTGATAATTACGCATTTACTTGTTTCACATTTACCTCGTATTTATATTACTTGTGTAATTCTAATTATCTGTATTCACGAATGCCATACTTAAAAGTAATTTATATGCAACAGATAATGTTAATCCTAGTGAGGTCCAAAATAATTATTGTCATGTAGAAAGTCACTAAGAGGAATCAGTGGGAAGAGTTACCCAGAATTACCTGCTGCTCGTACCTTAAGCTGGGAGCCAGGAGTTCCACAACTTGATTTTCCCCTTAAACATAGCCTTTCTTTTCCCTATTTCTTTATCCATATCTCTTTACTAGGGCAACTTAGGATCTTCTCGTCTTTTACAACAGCCTTTGTGCAATGTATCTAGTTTCCCCCTAGATTCTATTTCTTGTATTTTATGAAAAACTTTCTTCAGTGGTGGATAGTAGGTGCGCTCATCCACACTAGCAGTGGAATTTTCGTGGGTGGCATCCTGCTGTACCTGTTCACCAAGCAGTAAGTAGGTACTTGGGAGTTAGTCGACTGTAGTTGATGTCGTGATGGACAGGGTGAGACGTATAGCTAAGTCTCCTTACACCTGCTGTCCCTTGTTCACTTGTTGAGGGTGCCATTCTGGGGAAAGAAATGAAGACCACATTAGCAAGAGAGCATGAGGAGGAGAGGACTACGTCATACTTCTGTCACAGGAGGCGCTAAAAGCGAGTCTCTGGGAATGAAAGTCTCCGGGAACCAGAGACTCTGAGAATGAGTCTCTGGGAGCCAGAGACTCTGAGAAATAAGAAGTATGTTAAGGAGGTAATGCCGGCCCCACAGGAGGAACTGGCCGCCGCTAGTAACTGGTTGCTGGCTTTTATTGTGAGCTGTGGGCCATGCCTGTCTCACGCGCTCTGTCCTCTTTTGTTGTCTGGGAAATGATGGGGGGGGGGAATTACCAGTCACGGCTCTGCAGTCACGTGATCCGATCAGTTCATTTGCCACGCTGATGTGCAAACATGGGAAGAGCTCAAAGCCCGTAGGAGTCTTAGAGAGCCTTAAGGACAGTATTAATTCCTTGAAGCAAAGTGCTGTGTACTGTGATGTACAGTGTTCAGGTTCGAATCCTACTGTGACTAAGAGATAATATTTGCAAATAATTTTGATAGTTTGCAAATTGTATTAGCCAAAATGAAAAAAAAACGTATAAAAGCGTATAAAATTATATATATATATATATATATATATATATATATATATATATATATATATATATATATATATATATATATATATATATATATATATATATATGTCGTGCCGAATAGGCAGAACTTGCGATCTTGGCTTAAATAGCAACGCTTATCTTGCCATATAAGACAAGTGAAAATTTGTGCATGCAATAATTTCGCCAAAATCATTCTGAACCTAACGAAAAAAATATATTTCACTCTGTTTAGTATTAAATTACTGTAAACAAATCTAAAATATATTTAGTTGGGTTAGGCTAAAATAAATTGTTCTTGTTATAATAAGGTTAGGTAAGTTTTCTAAGATTCTTTTGGTGCAAAATTGCAAATTTTTACATTAACATTAATGAAAAAAATATATCTTTAAACGTATAAGATAAAATTTCAGAAAGGACTAAATTTTAAATGAGTTCTTGCTAATTGACCAGTTTTACATATTCGGCACGACATATATATATATATATATATATATATATATATATATATATATATATATATATATATATATATATATATATATATTCAGCTTATTTTTAAGAAATTAGTTTTCTGAAGTTTTCTCTGAGGTATGATGTATTAGAATGTAGGCTCCTGTATAAGCTTTGATTACTATTAAAGTATTGGACTAGGGAATTCCTCTTACCTCAGTCATTGGTCCTCTCTTTGAGTATCTCAGACGAAGCAACTCTAGATGGGGAAGACAGAGAATAACGAATAGTGCAAGAAACTGCAGCACGCAGCCCTATTCTTGAACCCGCGCCTCGAGACCCTTGACATAACTGCAGATGGAGCAGAGATATGCCACTAGATGACTTCCCGAGGCATGACCTGAGCTATGAGGAGCCGATCCACGAGGACTGACTGAACCAAACCTCACGACTCTGTAGAAACCAAGTCTCGGAGAGGGAACGTTCACACCACCCACAAGCACACACGAACAGGCAAGTGGAACAGAGACAGACGAAACAGAGTTGCATCGGAACTGAAAGAGCATAAATGCAATCTAACAGCCCGATTGATGTGGTGTTTAAGGGAACATCCTGAGCCAGAGTACAGCCAGCGGGAGGAACGTACCAAGGCAGGAAATGCTGGAGAGAAACTCCATTCATTAATTCCATTGTAAATACGACAACACCCTGGAGGCTGAAGAGGCCTCACACCCGCGTACAAATGAAGCCAGAGACACAGGTATCACAACAAGTACTTATTGATACAGGGTTTAATTCTTCTTGTGTTCTCCTTTACATCCTCTTAGAGTGAAACGTTGTACCGGTTAAACTTTCATCATAAAGCTCTCCTAATTAATAACGGTGTCTCTAGAGAGATACGTTGTACTAATAAGGTCTCCGTAGAGCAATACGTTGTCTTAATGAAAACTCCTCAGAGCGAAACGTATCACTGAAACTCCACAGAGCAAAACGCTGTTCCAGTGAAACTACCCTTAGAGAGAAACGTTATCCTAATGAAGCTATCCTTAGAGCGAAACGTAGCTCAATTAAATGCTTGACCTTCTATGCGTATCCTTGTCCTCAGTTCCGTAGTGAGTGCGTCCTTCGTACCCGTGTATGAATGGTGCAGAGGCTTGGTCCAGGAGCTGAACCGCTTCTTCCACACACACCCACACACATGGGTACCATCTTCCAGCTTCCCCTTGACCCACTCAGATCCCAACACTGACAAGGCTTCCAGTAAACACTCAAACTATAAACAAATCAAGCCATTATAGACGAATGCGAGACACAACAATCGTCACTATAAACTACACGAATGATGATAATTATAGTAATCGGTCCCACAATCATCCTTCCCACGCAAGGATTATTACCCATTTCATTACGACTCAATTTCTCTCCCTTTCGTCTTAAAATGTGACAGTAGCCAGTCATCTCAAAGTGACTGGTTAATGGGACAGCTGGTATAATTATCCTTCTCAGTATGATGCATTAGGACAGCTGCGACAGTTAGTCTTCCCGGTATTGTTACAGTCATCCACTTGGGTACAAGACGCATGATTCCCACGCATTCCTCACTGCTCGAGCGACCGACCACCGGAAAGGCAAAGTCCCGCTACCTGTCCTTGGCCCCGTGCGGACACCCTGGTGCAGTGACTAGGGCACTGACTGGTGCAGTGAATGGTGCAGTGACTGATGCAGTGACTGATGTGACTGATGCAGTGACTGGTATGAGGGCTGATTCAGTGACTGGTGCAGTGACTAGGGCAGTTATTGGTGCAGTGACTGGCGCAGTGACGCGTGACTGATGCAATGACTGGTGTGACTGAGGCAGTGACTAGGGAAGCGACTGACGTGACTGATGCAGTGACTAGGGAAGTGGCTGGTGTGACTGATGCAGTGACTAGGGAAGTGACTGGTGTGACTGATGCAATGACTAGGGAAGTGACTGATGCAGTGATTGGTATGAGGATTGGTGCATTGACTAGTGTTGTGACTGATGCAGTGATTGGTGCAGTGACTGGTATGGGAAACTGGTGCAGTGAATGTTAAAATAAATGGTGTTTTGACTGGTTTAGAGACTGGTACAGTGACTGGTGCTGTGACTATTACTGCAGCTAATGTCTTGACTAGTACATTGACGGGTGCAGAGATTGGTATGGTGACCAGTGCATTGACTGGTATGGTGACCAGTGCAGTGACCGGTGCAGTGACTGAAGCAGTAACTGGTATGATGGTGTAGTGACTGGTATGGTGAATGGTGCAGTGACTGGTATAGTGAATGGTGCAGTGATTGGTATGGTGACCGGTGCAGTGGCTGGTGTTGTCACTGGTGCTGTGACGGATGCAGTGACTGGTGTAGTGACTAGTACAGAGAGTGGTGCAGAGGCTGGTGTTGTGACTGGTGCAGTGAGTGGAGCTATAGCTGGCATTGTGTCTGGTACTGGGGCTGTTACTGGTGTAGTGACTGGTGCAGTGGAAGGTTCTGTAGCTGTTGTGACTGATGCAGTCAGTGGTACTGTAACTGGTGTTGTGACTGGTGTAGTGACTGGTATTCTAATTTATTATTCATTTAACAATTTTATTTATTCCAATTGAATTCAGAAAAAGCGAAGCGATGATTTGGAAACTATGATATATCTATATATATATATATATATATATATATATATATATATATATATATATATATATATATATATATATATATATATATATATATATATATAATTTATATTTATATACCTCTCTCGGTGTGTATAGTCTCAGTATAGAAGAGTATAGTGCCTAATAGAGTGTATTAACTAACTCCATCCTGCTGACAGGAGAGTCAGGCGTCAACTGGTGGTCTGGGCGCCGCGGAGCGCCATTGCTGTTCCTTACTCGTGCAGTTACTGCTTTGCCTTTTCCTATTCTTTTCTATTTATGCTTACATTACTTTTAATAGTCTTCGTCTTGAGTCTCTGTTGTGTTAGTTATGCGTCTACGCGGCCGATGGAACGATAAAAATGGGATTGTGTGTAGCGCTGAAGGAGGGAACGGTGATTTGTGGATATGGGAGTGTCAGGCAATTGGTTTAGGCCAAACTACAACCGCTATCTTCCTTCTTGGGGTGAATGTCCCGTGCGTGACACCCAGCTACGATACCGTGGCAGTTACTAAGGTCTAGATCACCGTGGGTGTCGAGGCTGCAGGCGCCCTTACGACTGGCAAAGCCATTCCTTCATGATCAAGTTCAAGTGGCGGTGAGATCCCGTGCGAGAAGGGCGTGGAAGTCTTCCAGACGCTACGGGCGGGAGGCGGCGAGTTGTGCCCTTGTGGCCGGCAGTCACGCAGGAGGAGGGGTTTGCAGTCGCGATGTTCGTTCGTCGGTGCCTGGAGGAGGCGCTGGGGGCGGCTCCTTCGAAGACATTATGAGGCACAGGCGAGAAGCAGAGACCTTCAGTTGCGTGTGCAGTGCCGTGGTGGAAGGATCAGGGAGCCAACCATCCAGTCAGGCACACACACACACACACACACATACATCACTGTGATAACTTCGGTGAATATTTTTTTCTTGGACTTTGTTCTCCCTACCGTCCCTGCGGCTTCTCTTCCCTCAGTGCCAGGAACAGTGACTCGTGTGTGAGAGACAGTGACCAGAAGTGTTGGTGAGCAGTGCCTAGCTTCTTAAGGTAAGCAGTCACTGCCACTATTGTGGATTTTACAGTGTCATCAACAGCCGTTGTATACCATCATCCTTCACCGTCCTCATGGTACACCACCGACACGCTCCTGGCCATAGGGAAGACAAGACACAGGCAGCAGAGCAAGCATTTCATGGGAACTACGTTTCGCTCTGGGTAGACCTCTAAGCTATACACAGGGTGAAACGTTTTCACAAACAAGAGCTTGCTCCGCTGGGTGTGTCTTCGCGTCTGCCAGGGAGACTTCGATGCTACAGTAGATACCAATCCTCACCCCGCCCGCTCTTCCAAGCGATCCCATGATCCAGGCGAAGTGCTCCTGCCCCAAGGACTCGAAGCTGTCCAACCCCGGTTCCTCGGGTCAAACCCCATTACCCCCCAATTTCCCACGCTCTGTATCACCCGTACGGGTTTAGCGATTCCTCGCGAATCCCCGCTCAAAGGCTTTTTCTTTCCTAGAGAAGCCCTAAACCCGCAGGGGGTCACATGGCGCCTGGGGAACTGAAGTTAATTGTGTTTGATCCAAGGAAGGAAAGGATGCCTCCAGTTCCTTCGCATCAAGAGCCCTCGCCATTATCATGGAGATGAATTTCTTTCAATATACATGTATATACAGAACTGCTTGTTCAACAGTATTGTGGATACATAAGTGTGTGTAACCGTATCCTGGACACATATATAGCAGTATCCTAGACACATGTGTAGCAGTATCCTAGACACATGCGTAGCAGTGTTCTGAACACATGTGTAGCAGTATTCTGAGCACATGTGTAGCAGTATCCTAGACACATGTGTAACAGTATCCTGGACACATGGGTAGCAGTATCCCGGACACATAAATATGTGAAGCAACATCTTGGACACATAAGTAGGTGAGAAATATCCTAGACACCTAAATATGTGTAGCAATATTCTGAAGACATAAGTATGTGTAGCAGGCAGCATTCTGAACACATATGTGCACCAGCATCCTGGACACATGTGTTGCAGCATTCTGGACACATGTGTAGCAACATTCTAGACACATATGTGTAGCAGCATTCTGGACACATGTGTAGCAGCATTCTAAACACATATGTGTAGCAGCATTCTGGACACATGTGTAGCAGCATTCTGGACACATATGCGTAGCAGCATTCTGGACACATGTGTAGCAGCATTCTAGCCGCATATGCGTAGCAGCATTCTGGACACATGTGTAGCAGCATTCTAGACACATACGTGTAGCAGCATTCACATATTCACTGAGAGAGGCACCAAGATATATACCTCTCAGTGTTTACCTTGTGTCTCGTATCATTTTAGGCCATCAAGGAAGTATTTAAGGGTTCACTTATCTTTTACAAATGCATATTTCTTTACAGGATACATGTATAATTTGTCACAAGATACATAAACAATTTTCTACAAGATACATATATAATTTGTTACTGGGGAACATATTTGTTACAGGATACATATATAATTTCATAACTTCTAGAAAGACTAAGCTTTGGTAGTTTCGCTATTATTATCTTGATTATCCGAATTCTAGCTAACTTGTGATTTGTATAGAAAATAGTAACAGGCAGCACCAAGTGTTCCTCTCATATACAGTTTCTATACAAAAACATCTGTAACAGCTGTCGCCAGGAAAAAAAAAGTGTGTGTGTGGGAAAGGTGTCAAAGAAGGTAAATGTGTGATATAAGACCACCACTCTGTGACCTTACATCACCTTTGGAGTACGTATGAATACAAAGGTGAACTGGGTAGTGAGTTTGTGTCGTGGTGAGTTGTGTATGTTGTTCTCTGTTCTGACTTAATATTCTCTTAAGCCTTTGTAAACATTGCCCCTCAATGTTCTCTTAAGACTTTGTAAACATTGTCTAAAACATCTGTACTAGAGTAAAGATTATCCATGTGTTTTGCTACACTTTATCCTGCGTGAGGAAGCACCACGTGAGTATGTGTTGGGTCACACACCACGTGAGGATGTTAGTGTTGGGTCACACACCACGTGAAGATGCTAGTGTTGGGTCACACACCACATGAGGATGTTAGTGTTGGGTTGTACACCACGTGAGGATGTGTTGGGTCACACACCACGTGAGGATGTTAGTGTTGGGTCACACATCACGTGAAGATGCTAGTGTTGGGTCACACACCACATGAGGATGTTAGTGTTGGGTCACACACCACGTGAGGATGTGTTGGGTCACACACCACGTGAGAATGTTAGTGTTGGGTCACACACCACGTGAGAATGTTAGTGTTGGGTCATACACCACGTGAGAATGTTAGTGTTGGGTCACAGGCTTCATACCACACAGGGTATCCCAGGCTGCATTAATGACGGAACGAGCCAAACCTGTTTGGGCAACGGGTGTAGCTGTGTGTGTGTGTGTGTGTGTGTGTGTGTGTGTGTGTGTGTGTGTGTGTGTGTATGTATGTGTGTGGGGCATTGGGCAAGACTGGTCAGGGCAGGGGCATGGCGAGACATCTCCAGGCGAGTCTAGGGCACTAGGCGAGACTAACCACGTGAGACTGTTAGATAAATTTAGCTAACTGATTGTAATAGTAGTAGTAGTAGCAGTAGTAGTGGTAGTTGTGGGTAGTAGTAGGTAGCAGTAGTAGTAGTAGTTGTAGGTAGTAGCAAGTAGCAGTAATAGTAGTAGTAACAGTTATAATAGTAATAACACATAGTAATAGTAGTAGTAATAGTAATAATAGTAGTAATAATGGTAATAGTAGTGGTAGCAGGTAGGTGGCGGTAATAGGTAATAGGTGGTAGTATGTTGTAGTAGGTAACAGTAGTAGTAACAGTAGGTAGTATCGGTAGGTGGTATGTCGGTGGTAGTGTGGTATCAGGTGGTAGTAGGTAATAATGGTTGTGGTGGTATCAGGTGGTAGTAATGGTAATAGTATTAGTGTAGTGGAGGTATCGGTGTGGTGGTAATAATGGTTGTGGAGTGGTATCGGTGGTAGTGGTAATGGTAGAGTGGTGTAATGGTGGTGGTGGTGATCGGTGGTAGTGTGATAGTGGTGGTGGTATCGGTGGTAGTGGTAATGGTAATGAGTGGTAGTATGGTGGCGGTGGTATCAGTGGTGGTGGTAATGGTAATGGTGGATAATAGGTGGTAGGTAGTATTGGTGGTGGTGATCGGTGGTGGTGGTAATGGTGGGTAGTAATGGTATAGTGAGTAATGGTGGTGAGTAGTCCCGGTGTGGTAGTAGTAATGGTGGTAGTGGTGCATCAGTGGTAGTAGGTAATGGTAATAGTAGGTAGGTGGCGGTAGGTAGTAGTAGTAGTAGTAGTAGTAGTAGTAGTAGTAGTAGTAGTAGCAGTAGCAGTAGTAGTCGTAGTAGTAATAACAGTAGTAGTAGTAGCAGCATTCGTGGGAGATGGCTAAGAAGCAATCAGGTTCGATCCAAGGATGGAGGAGGCAAGATCAGATTCCTCGGATCAAGAGCCCCTCAACAGCTTCAAACAGACTCAAAAATCTCAACGAAGCTAAACGCAGTAGTTTAATCCTACTTAGAGAGGAACCAGCGCTGCCCGCTGGCCGGCCCCACCACCCGCTACCCGTTACCGGTTTAGCGGCCCCACCACCCGCTACCCGTTGCCTGTTTAACGGCACAAGAGCCACTCCTCCTTCAGAGACACTCTTTGCCTCCTAGAAGGAAAGTTGTGAGAGGATAACGGAGCAGCTGGAGCCAGTTTCCCTTCTAGCGAAACCAGTACTGTGTCCACTGAACACAACTCCGTCTCCACTGATCCCGGTACCGTATCTACTGAACACGGCCCCGTGCCCATTGAGCCCGGTACCTTGTCCACTGGTCCCGGTACCGTGTCTACTGAACCCGGTACAGTATCCATTGAGCCCGGTACCGTGTTAGTCTCTGGGAAAACGTATCCAGCTGTATTAGGATGGAAGCTTGGAAATGGTGAAGTAAACTGGATTTGGTGTATATACATTGTAAACTGAGGTACACCGAACCTCAGTGTAAATACATTGAGAGATACACATTGAGAGAGACCTCTCGATGTATATACCGCGTATATAAAAAAATACACACGTTTCAATATATATAAAGTGAGACATACACCTCTTGGAGTATATACAATGAAATACTCTCGCTGTATATACAACAACACTTTTCAGTGTATAAGCAGATACACCTTCGGGTAATATACACTGAGATACAAATTGGTCTTTGCATATACATTTGGGAGAGGGACATCTCTCAGTAGAGATGTCCATCTCTCAAATGTATATGCATATTCACAAATACACATCTCTGTATATATATATATATATATATATATATATATATATATATATATATATATATATATATATATAATATATATATATATAAATCACTTGGTGCAAGAGACACCAGTAGCCACAAGGTTTATCCTGGTTGGGTGGGGGGTGAGGGAAGGTGGTATCAGGTGGTAGTGACCAGGACACAATATGCAGCGCGCGTGCCTGAGCTCTCTCAAGATCAAGGACGAGGTAGTAAACACTGACTTCCTCTGCTCAGCGGTGAATGGACTGCCACGGAAGGAAGGCATTGCGACGGAAGGAAGAGATGCCACGGAAGAAAGGCATTGTGACGGAAGGAAGAGACTGCCACGGAAGGAAGGCATTGTGACGAAAGGAAGAGACTGCCACGGAATGAAGATATTGTGACGGAAGGAAGAGTCTGCGAGGAAACCGATTGAGAAGGAAGGAAAGAACTGTGAGGGAGAGAAATGACTGCCTCGAAGAGACAGTCTTGTATCCTCAGCTTCCTGTGGAAGCCAAAAAAAAAAAAAAAAACTCACCTTTTTAATCCTAACAGAATTTCCAGTACATCCATAACTCCCTAAGCTAAAAAAAAAAAACGATTGCCTTTCTCCTCTTTAATAGCAAGTCAAACGATCATTAGGAAAAAAAATTCAGTCGCCATCCCCATTCAAGACTTTATATCATAAGACTGAAAGACTCAAAGAACCCGGAGGTCCCACTTTAAACACCAGGAAACTGATAGACCAGCATAATAGCAGAGGCTGTCATCCTAGGTGTGCTGGGTACAATGCTTAATAGCCACAGGTAGCACACGTGCTGATCACTGCTGATCACTGCTGAGCACTGCACGCAGCCCCTGATCACTGCTAAGTATCCCCTGCCTCTGAGAGTAGCGCTTAGGGAGCGTCAAACTAAGAATTTATTCCTACCAGGACTGTGTTTCTAGATAGCTAATGGATAAAAATTACCTCGAAAATTGTTGCGATATTATAGATATTACAGGATGTTGGATTTTTTTAAACGAGAGTAAAATAGCCATCGAGTGAGGGAACTAAACACTTGATTTCCTCTCTTCTCTCTCTCTCTCTCTCTCTCTCTCTCTCTCTCTCTCTCTCTCTCTCTCTCTCTCTCTCTCTCTCTCTCTCTCTCTCTCTCTCTCTCTCTCTCTCGCTCTCCTATACAAGCAAAAGAAGCAGTAACAGTAGCTGTTTCAGTAGTAGAAACAGCAACAGCAGTGTCGGCAGAAATAACAGCAGTATTATCAGCAACAGCAGCAGTAGCAACAGAAGAGCAGCAGCAACAATAACAAGAAACCAAACTGTGTTATCTTCACAACGAGGGCTCTTATCTCCTTCCTGTCTCCTGACTCACCTTCACTTATCATCTCCGTCATACACGGGAGTACATGAGAAGAACAGACAGCAGATGACGTGGAAGTCCCCACCGAGGCTTTCTGCTGTGTACTATTAGCTCCTGCCTGGATTATGGACTATTGTATATTATCTAGGTGTATGAATCAATGATGGAAAAATAAAAGGCTCCCTTTCCTCCCTCCACGCCCTCCTGTGGGCGTGAAAAAGAGGGCAGAAGTGTACCACACCATAATGAAAAAAAATATTTACAGGAGAGTTGGAAGTGGCTGGAAGACACTAGCTATAACGACCTCTGCTTAGTACTGTTTCTGTCACAAATTACTTGTGTTAATCCACTGCCACTCTCAGAGCTGTGTGCACCACGGGTTCTACCTCTGGTTACCAACAGTTCTGTTGGAAATATATACACATATGCAGTATAATGTGATCCTTTATTGATAACGTTTCTCCCACACAGTGGGCTTTTTCAAGTCACAGGCTTTTACAAGTGGGCGAAACGTTGTCAGTAAAGGATAACATTATACTGCATGTGTGTTTATATTTCCATTGTGTCGGTATTTTATACCATTTATTTCCAACAGTTCTGCTGTAATTATCACAATCACTTCCTTCTACCTCGTTGTCAAATGATCGTCCTGATGCAGTTGCTGAGCAAACATCAATATTACCCCAACAGCGTGTCTAGTGGCATCCTCTACTTGCAGAGTGCTTGTACATCTGCTTCTTGAATAACGATGTTAGCGTGTAGTTTATTCCACATTGTTATAATTCTATTTGAAAGAAAAAAAACTTTTCATACTTTTGTGTTGCATCTTCCGCCTCAAAGTTTCATTCTAATGTTTCCTGTTATGAACTCATTTTAAATTTCAAATAGATTTTCGCGAGTCCGATTGTGTTACAGCCATTCAGTAACTCGTAATCTCCGATTCCCATGAGAGATAAAGATTGATACTTCGAGTCTTGCTTCACAAAGTTCACTTCTGAGTGATGATGCGAGCTTGATACAGCACCTCTTCTCTGTACCCTCCCCAGAGTATCTTCGTGAGTTGTGTAATTTGGAGATCATGACTTGACGCCACATTCAAGTTGACATCCAATAAGTGTTTTCGAGTCAGTGTGGCAGCTGAGGTTTTGTACTCAATGTTTCTAGCTGCGAACCGTAGCATTGTGTTAGCTGTGCTGTTGACTGATCAGTATTGTTTGGTACTTATGAGGTCGATGTTTATCATTTCTATAAGGTCCTTTTTCTTTTCTCGTTTTTGTTAGATTGTTGCCAAACATTTAGAATCATGTCAGAGAAATTTTAAAAAAATAATCACTATAGGCATTTTCGCATATGTGTTATTTTAAAATTCAGGGAAATGGCAAAGGCAAAATATAAATATATATATAAATATATATATATATAAATAAATAAATATATATATATATATATATATATATATATATATATATATATATATATATATATATATATATATATATTTATTATCACACTGGCCGATTCCCACCAAGGCAGGGTGGCCCGAAAAAGAAAAACTTTCACCATCATTCACTCCATCACTGTCTTGCCAGAAGGGTGCTTTACACTACAGTTTTTAAACTGCAACATTAACACCCCTCCTTCAGAGTGCAGGCACTGTACTTCCCATCTCCAGGACTCAAGTCCGGCCTGCCGGTTTCCCTGAACCCCTTCATAAATGTTACTTTGCTCACACTCCAACAGCACGTCAAGTATTAAAAACCATTTGTCTCCATTCACTCCTATCAAACACGCTCACGCATGCCTGCTGGAAGTCCAAGCCCCTCGCACACAAAACCTCCTTTACCTCCTCCCTCCAACCTTTCCTAGGCCGACCCCTACCCCGCCTTCCTTCCACTACAGACTGATACACTCTTGAAGTTATTCTGTTTCGCTCCATTCTCTCCACATGTCCGAACCACCTCAACAACCCTTCCTCAGCCCTCTGGACAACAGTTTTGGTAATCCTGCACCTCCTCCTAACCTCCAAACTACGAATTCTCTGCATTATATTCACACCACACATTGCCCTCAGACATGACATCTCCACTGCCTCCAGCCTTCTCCTCGCTGCAACATTCATCACCCATGCTTCACACCCATATAAGAGCGTTGGTAAAACTATACTCTCATACATTCCCCTCTTTGCCTCCAAGGACAAAGTTCTTTGTCTCCACAGACTCCTAAGTGCACCACTCACCCTTTTCCCCTCATCAATTCTATGATTCACCTCATCTTTCATAGACCCATCCGCTGACACGTCCACTCCCAAATATCTGAATACATTCACCTCCTCCATACTCTCTCCCTCCAATCTGATATCCAATCTTTCATCACCTAATCTTTTTGTTATCCTCATAACCTTACTCTTTCCTGTATTCACTTTCAATTTTCTTCTTTTGCACACCCTACCAAATTCATCCACCAATCTCTGCAACTTCTCTTCAGAATCTCCCAAGAGCACAGTGTCATCAGCAAAGAGCAACTGTGATAACTCCCACTTTATGTGTGATTCTTTATCTTTTAACTCCACGCCTCTTGCCAAGACCCTCGCATTTACTTCTCTTACAACCCCATCTATAAATATATTAAACAACCACGGTGACATCACACATCCTTGTCTAAGGCCTACTTTTACTGGGAAATAATTTCCCTCTTTCCTACATACTCTAACTTGAGCCTCACTATCCTCGTAAAAACTCTTCACTGCTTTCAGTAACCTACCTCCTACACCATACACCTGCAACATCTGCCACATTGCCACATATATATATATATATATATATATATATATATATATATATATATATATATATATGGTGAGTAAAAAAAATAAAAATACTGCTGTGAAATAGTCTGATTTAAAGTGAGCTCAATCTTACAAGTTAAATATAATAATCCACTGTCAGAGAAGCAAGAAAAATTATCCAGAAAATAACTGGATAATCAAACTGCAAGTAAACCAGCGGCTCCTTTATCTTTGACAACCATCACTGCTGAGTCAGCTGCAGCCTCACCAATTACTCTTACCAAGAGAAATGAAAAATTTCTCCGGGTCTTAGTGACGTGATAACGTACTGAGTAGAGCTTTTGTTCGTAATATCGAGGTCTGTCCCTAGCTGACCGACTCACCTCTGTCACCTCTTCCATCCACCCCCTTATATAATGACCTTAGGCATCATTATAAATCGGGGAACGAGTTGGGGGTTGAACCCAGGGCAAATGAGTCCTTAAACCTCACAGGACAGTGCGCGTACCACTCGACCAGCTGCCTCTAATAACAGTCATCCAACTTGGTGTATTTCTACACACCTAGTTGGTCAGGCCCTGAGCCACTGGGAGGCCTGGTCACAGACCGGGCCGCTGGGGGCGTTCATCCCCGGAATACCCTCCAGGTAGACTCCAGGCATAGGGAGGTTCCGTGATTTGTCTGCAATCGTGTAATTATGATTTCGTGAGTCACATTGTTATGAGAACGTAAGAATGAAGAAACACTGAAGCAGACCTACTGGCCCATACAAGGCAGTTCTTTCTCAACACCGGCAAGTAAATGCGTAAGATACGAAATCGTTCAGTTGTTCCTATTTTCACTCTAGCATTTTTTTTTATATGTACACTCACACGTTTATTGTGATTTCTTCCACGCAAGAAACGTGTGCATCAGTTGGGTATCTTTATTCCCGAGAAGTCACCTCTGTATTCAACTGAAGAAGTATAATGTGCAGGCGAAACCCTGTGGAAATAAGCCTAAGTGATGTACACCTATCTTACTCGTTGAAGACTGGAAGGTTGGATTTCCAGACGATGACTCTGGATCACCACACATTAGCGACCAATCAGCCGGGTTGTGTTACATACGGGGGTTCGCGCTATAACAGTTTGATTGACCAGACCAGCACCCAGGAGGTCTGGTCTGGGACCGGGGCGCGGGGGCAGTGACCTCCGGAAGCGACGCCAGGTAAAGATGGTACAATGAGACGCATCATAACCACGTATACAATCATATTATGATGAGTTAAACTCGATAACGAAAATGTGTTAACAGCGAGGAAGAACAACGTAAACGTTTTAAAACACTGTAAACATTTTCAAACACTGTAAAAAATTTAAAACACTGTAAACATTTTAAAACACTGTAAACAATTTAAAACACTGTAAACATTTTAAAACACTGTAAACATTTTAAAACACTGTAAACAATTTAAAACACTGTAAATAATTTAAAACACTGTAAACAATTTAAAACACTGTAAACAATTTAAAACACTGTAAACATTTTAAAACACTGTAAACAATTTAAAACACTGTAAACCTTTTAAAACACTGTAAACATTTTAAAACACTGTAAACATTTTAAAACACTGTAAACCTTTTAAAACACTGTAAACCTTTTAAAACACTGTAAACATTTTAAAACACTGTAAACATTTTAAAACACTGTAAACATTTTAAAACACTGTAAACATTTTAAAACACTGTAAACATTTTAAAACACTGTAAACATTTTAAAACACTGTAAACATTTTAAAACACTGTAAACATTTTAAAACACTGTAAACAATTTAAAACGTGAACATTATAAAATACTGTACGAGAGACTTACTAGTAAACAAGTAACACCACGGTCATTACTGTGTCTTAGTAAGTCCAGGAAGATAAACACTTGACACAACATCTGTAACTCTGTATACATACACAGTATTACTCAGTCCATCCTAATACACACTTCTTTTTTCCTTCCCTCCCCCTTTCCATTACTGACACTCCCCCTCCCTCTCATTCCCCCGCCCCTCCACCACCACCACCACCACCACCACCACCACCACCACCACTCCCGTTAACCACAAGTTCTCACTCAAGGAGCAGATGTTCCGTGTCCTAACACAAAACGAACACATTCGTATTCTCAACTTCCGTGTATTGAGCGACCTGCAACCACCACTACCACCACCACCACCACCACCACCACCACCAAATACCACCACCACTACTGTGGTTATCCTAGGTGTGGTTATCTTAGGCGAGGTTATCCAAGATTAGGCTAGGCTATCCTAGGTGAAGTTATCCGTGGTAAATAAACTAGACTACA
Organism: Cherax quadricarinatus; assembly: GCF_038502225.1. NCBI lineage: Eukaryota > Metazoa > Arthropoda > Malacostraca > Decapoda > Parastacidae > Cherax > Cherax quadricarinatus. The sequence continues at coordinate 16,469,108 of NC_091312.1, forward strand.
AAAAGAGTTGAGAGAGAGAGAGAGAGAGAGAGAGAGAGAGAGAGAGAGAGAGAGAGAGAGAGAGAGAGAGAGAGAGAGAGAGAGAGAGAGAGAGAGAGAGAGAGAGAGACAGAGACAGAGACAGAGACAGAGAGAGGGAGGGGGGTTGGAGATAATGCTCTGTTTTCCACAACTCAATTATTGACTCGTGTTGTTTCCTTGTACTTCCTGCTTCTCACCCCCTTCCTTCCCCACCCTATTCCCTACCCTTACCCTCTCCTGCTTCAATTCTTACCCTCTCGTCCTTCCCCTCCCCACCACTCTTCTCCCTCCATTCTCACATCATCTTATCCTTTTCGCATCTCCTCTTCCATTTATTCTTCCATTCTTATATTCCCCCCTTCCTCTCTCCCCTCTCTTCCTCCTTTTCCAAATCCCCCTCTCCTCCACCCTTCTTCCTCACCTATCCCTCTATTTTTATTCACTCTGCTCCTATCCTCACTGCTCCGGCTATCCTGAGAGATAGTATTTCCCAAGTGATAGTAACTCCAGCTCTGCTGGGAGCAAACTCTTGAAGCTGTCGTAGCTGATGACCTTTACTGGAATATATGTCCATGTCCTCATTGTCCTTCTGTAGTCTCCCAGCTCAGGCTGACGCTACTGTAGTCTCCCAGCTCAGGCTGACACTACAGTAGTCTGCCAGCTAAGGCTGACGCTACTGTAATCTCCCAGCTCAGGCTGACACTACAGTAGTCTGCCAGCTAAGGCTGACGCTACTGTAGTCTCCCAGCTCAGGCTGACACTACAGTAGTCTATCAGCTCAGGCTGACACTACAGTAGTCTGCCAGCTCAGGCTGACGCTACTGTAGTCTCCCAGCTCAGGCTGACACTACAGTAATCTGCCAGCTCAGGCTGACGCTACTGTAGTCTCCCAGCTCAGGCTGACACTACAGTAATCTGCCAGCTCAGGCTGACACTACAGTAGTCTGCCAGCTCAGGCTGACAATACTGTGGTCTCCCAGCTCAGGTTGACACTACTGTGGTCTCCCAGCTCAGGTTGACACTACTGTGGTCTCCCAGCTCAGGCTGACGTTACTGTAGTCTCCCAGCTCAGGCTGACACTACTGTGGTCTCCAATCTCAGGCTGACACTACTGTAGTCTCCCAGCTCAGGTTGACACTACTGTGGTCTCCCAGTTCAGGCTGACGCTACTGTAGTCTCCCAGCTCAGGCTGACACTACTGTAGTCTCCCAGCTCAGGCTGACACTACTGAAGTCTCCCAGCTCAAGCTGACACTACTGAAGTCTCCCAGCTCAGGCTGACACTACTGAAGTCTCCTAGCTCAGGTTGACACTACTGTGGTCTCCCAGCTCAGGCTGACACTACTGTAGTCCCCCAGCTCAGGCTGACGCTACTGTAGTCTCCCAGCTCAGGCTGACACTGTAGTCTCCCAGCTCAGGCTGACACTGTAGTCTCCCAGCTCAGGTTGACACTTCTGTGGTCTCCCAGCTCAGGCTGACACTGTAGTCTCCCAGCTCAGGTTGACACTACTGTAGTCTCCCAGCTCAGGTTGACACTACTGTAGTCTCCCAGCTCAGGCTGACAGACTGCAGAACTATGTGACTCATCCTGCGCGATGGAATACAACAGGACTGAGAGGGAAACACAGCGTCAGTTCCCACTGTGTAACTACCTCACAGAACACTGTGGCAGCAAACTGTTCGTGTGTCCAGTTATATTAAATAATAATAATAACAGGATAACTACTTACCCTGCCCACATGTCTCCATTACACGAGCGAACAAACCACTGACTACCGTACTACCATGTTACCTGCTTCTTCAACAACACAGGAAGGTTGAACCTCGGTGTCTTGGCTTCCCGTCTCCTTACCTAAGCTGCAACAGCTGCAGTCAGCTGTTGCACCAGGACCTAAATATTGCTCTGCTAAGCGGCCTTGCTGTCATTAATATTAATTTTACGCATTCCGGCGCGCAAGAAAGATGTCGGGCTGGGAACTTCCGGTTAACGCGGGCTCTCAGACACCGTAACTGCTGAATGACCTTGTTTTGCCTCGTTAGGTAAAGTACCGTGATTCAGGATGACCCTATTCTTACCTCGTTAGTTAAATTATTTTATTCAGGGGATCCCGCTTCGTTAGTTTAATTCTGCGTTCCGGTGTCTTTATTATTGTTTTTATGTAGATGATGTTGTTGTCGTGGACAACACGCGCCAACCTGCAGCTCGGTGGTTTAGCTTCAGACTCACGATCGAAAGGTTCTGGGTTCGATACTCGGGAGAAATGAAGCGTAGCCACGTTTACCTAACACTTAATGGGTAGCTGGGTGTTGACCAGCCGTTGCCTGTCGCATCCCAGGAGAAAGCGACACTTTTCTCAGTTCTAGACTCTGGAATGAACTGAGATACAATGAGAATTATCTGCCAGTCAGAGCTGGAGGGTATGGTCCTAAACCTGAAAGAACTCAATAAGTGTTAGGGGACCACGACTCAACACCCTCCGTTTACGCATAATGGGGATTACCAACAGACCCCATAGAAGTCTTCAAGAGGAACCTCAGCAGATCCCTCATATCACTTCTTGGTCAGCCGGGTTATGGTGCATACGTTGGACTACGGGCGGCGAGCACTAACAGCTTGATCGATCAGGTTAGCAACCAGGAGGTCTGGTCTGGAACCAAGGCTGTAGAGTGACCTCACCCCACACCTACATGTGTGGGGTGAGGTCGAGGGCAGGTGTTAGCATGTGTGAAGCAAGATACACTCTTTGTGTGAGATACCCCGTGTATAGTTACATGCATATATGCATACAACTATATATAAATTGTACATATGACTAACACCTGCAGACAACACCTGCCTCTCTCTGAGGCTGTACTGGTGTCAGGTTCAGTGGCTGGAATACACTGGCGAGAATGATCACATTCACACATGATTAATCGTAATAAAAGTAGTACATAATTATATATATTACCGATCAGAAGCATCCACTTCTACCGCACTATATACCATCCACTAGTGAGATATTATATATCATATTATATGTCATATTCACTTGCACTGTTTCCCATATTACCCAACATTATTTCAAATTCCATCATTTATAAAATAGAGTATATATTCTTAAACTTGTTAGTTGGAGTGTATCTCCCAACTAATCAGTATATATCTTCACCCTAATACTCAGCAGAGGTACCTAATTACCCTATATATGGGAGAAATCCACTAGTATTGTAATTAGGTGTTGCATGCGAGTATATAAGGGAGGACTGACACTATGTACATCAAAATAAGTAAAATAATGGATATAAAAGGGTTCATAAGTAATGGACTGGGTATAAAAGAGTTAATTAAATGGAGTTAAGAATATGAATATTTACTGACAATTAAAAGGCTCGAGTTATAGGTATTAAAGACACACAAAACTTTACTCGTCATAACATCGATATAAAACCAGAGCCGAGGAAATATTGGCAGGGGAGGGCAATGATACGAACTCTGTCAGGAAAGACAACACTCACTCGATACTGCCTCCAAGGCTCTGAACCACTGCCATACCACCGCCTAGCCAGGCCTTCACCTCTTTCTCTCTCTCTCTCTCTCTCTCTCTCTCTCTCTCTCTCTCTGCAGTTGGTAGTAAGATTATTTAAATACAGGAACACATAAGGACAGTTGTCATTCATAGTGTAAATTACCTAGAATAACCCCCCAAAAATGTCAAAAAAGAGATTTATTTATTTTGGAAGTCTCACCTTATTTCCACTCGAGGCGGAACGATTAATAAAGCTGTCTTTACCGTAGATCAACACGATACTGGACCCTGAGGACTGGCACTAGTGGGTCCAGATCTTACAGGTGCCTGGCTGAAACAAGCGACTGGTGGCCTGGTGGTTAACGCTCTCGCTTCACACGGCGAGGGCCTGGGTTCGATTCCCAGCCAGAGTAGAAACATTGGACGTGTTTCTTTCCACCTGTTGTCTATGTTCCCCATCAGTAAAATGGGTACCTGGGTGTTAGTCGACTGGTGTGGGTCGCATCCTGGGACACTGACCTAAGGAGGCCTGGTCACAGACCGGGCCGCGGGGGCGTTGACCCCCGGAACTCTCTCCAGATAATCTCCAGATAATAACCGGTAGCGAGAAAGAATAGTGCCAGCGGACACCATTAACTTGATCGACCAGGTCAGCGACCAGTAAGCCAGGTCTGGGACAGGAACACGGGGGTAGTAACCTCCGGAAGCGACTCAAAGTAAACTACAGGTAAACTCAGTGTAAACAGTAGCTATATATCATATGAGCTGAGGATAAGATAATATATCTTAGCCTGTGTGAGGTGATGTATGATAAACATCTCTTAACTAGAGTGAGATGTAGTATGATAAACAGCTCTAAGCCTTGATGCTAGCGATGTGCTCTAGATCCGAAGAACTGGAGCAACTTTTACTCTCCTTTAGGTGCCGTATAACTTATGGGTTTAGCCCTTACTCATGAATAGAGTACATTATACGTAATGCACTGCATAAATACCCTTCTTTCAAATGGCCTAGTTCCGTCAAGTGTTGTAACAACAGTAAAATTACCTAAAGGGCCTCGTTCCGTGTGCTTACGTGCTTGTGCTTACGTGCTTGTGTCTACGTGTTTGTGTCTACGTGCTTGTGTCTACGTGCTTGTGTCTACGTGCTTGTACTCACCTAGTTGTACTCACCTAGTTGTGGTTGCAAGGGTCTAGTCACAGCTCCTGGCCCCGCCTCTTCACTGGTCGCACGTAGACTGGTGTCTACGTGCTTGTGTATCCACATGCTTGTAAAAAGGACTTAAATTACTTGTAATTTGAAGCCTTTTACAAGTATGTACTAGATAACAAATGAGCCTATTTTATATAAGAAATAAATTCTGAACTGAGAAATAGTGTGGTTTTATCGGCGAGTGTGTGGGCGGGGGTGGTGTGGGCGGGGGTGGTGTGGGGCGGCATGGTGTGGGCGGGGGTGGTGTGGGGCGGCATGGTGTGGGCGGAGGTGGTGTGGGGCGGCATGGTGTGGGCGGAGGTGGTGTAGGGCGGCATGGTGTGGGCAGAGGTGGTGTGGGGCGGCATGGTGTGGGCGGGGGTGGTGGGGGGCGGCATGGTGTGGGGGGTTGTGTGGGGCGGCATGGTGTGGGCGGGGGTGGTGTGGGCGGGGGTGGCGTGGGCGGGGGTGGTGTGGGGCGGCATAGTGTGGGCGGGGGTGGTGGGGGGCGGCATGGTGTGGGGGGGTTGTGTGGGGCTGCATGGTGTGGGCGGGGGTGGTGTGGGGCGGCATGGTGTGGGCGGGGGTGGTGTGGGGTGGCATGGTGTGGGCGGGGGTGGCGTGGGCGGGGGTGGTGGGGGGCGGCATGGTGTGGGCGGGGATAGCGTGGGCGGGGGTGGTGTGGGGCGGCATGGTGTGGGCGGGGGTGGCGTGGGCGGGAGTGGTGTGGGCGGGGATAGCGTGGGTGGGGGTGGTGTGTAGGGCGGCATGATGTAGGGGGGGTGGTGTGTGGGGCGGCATGGTGTGGGCTGGTAGCCACCATGGGCCGCCACAACACCTTCCCCAACACCACACTAACTGTATTCCGTCCTTTTGTTCCTCAAGGACGGAATTCCAACGTCAGACGCCTGTCAGTGACCCTTAAGTCATCTTCCTTTAGCGGGGGATTTGGGGAGGGGGTGGAGGGTGAAGGCAGGAAGTAGAAGGTTTGAGTCAGCGGTGTATTTATGATGGGGAGGGGAGGGGAGGGGAGGGGAGGGGAAGGGGAGAAGCAGAAGCAAGGAAACGAAGTGGAGATAGAGGATAGAGGTGCAACATGAAAGTGGTTAATTTAAGTTTACCTCATGTCCATCCTGTCGACGGTGGTTGCTAGTTTATTGTGCACCTCATGTCCATCATGTGGACGGTGGTTGCTAGTTTATTGTGCACCTCATGTCCATCATGTGGACGGTGGTTGCTAGTTTGTGCACCTCATGTCCACCCTGTGGACGGTGGTTGCTAGTTTATTGTGCACCTCATGTCCATCCTGTGGACGGTGGTTGCTAGTTTGTGCACCTCATGTCCACCCTGTGGACGGTGGTTGCTAGTTTATTGTGCACCTCATGTCCATCCTGTGGACGGTGGTGGCTAGTTTATTTTGCCCTATGAACTAGACCCCCAAAAGGGCTATGACGGTGAGCTTGACTCCTCCATCATTACCGACTCTGTCATCACTGAAGACTCCTGTAACGAACAGTTTAATCACTGGGGAAGGTAGATGCAGAGTTAAAGAAATCAGAGAAAATTAAATTAATGTACCATCTTAGAGATTCCATCACACAGACACCGATGGAAATAAAGGCAGTCCGTATATTTCCACCTCCAGCTGAACTCTTCAGCAATTTAACAAGAATGGGGAGAGACCTGGTATTTATAAGGGTAATGAGAGTGGGTGGTTCCTTGCCAGTCATCTTGACTGGGAGGAGTTGCTTGGGGTTTTAGAGGCGCCTGATGTTTCATAGTCCGCTGACCTTTTAGGGACGTGAAGGTGTTCAGGTGTCCTTTCCTATTAACCTGTCCTAATTTGGGCGTAAGAGTTGTTCTTGTGTGGAGTAATATGCCTTGATCATAACAAGAGAATTAAGAACGAAGGGGGAGAGGATACATGAATTTCAAGGACCCATTCTTGCCCACTAGCCTGCAAGTTAAATAGGACTCACCTGCCATACCTGGAGGGGGAGTTACCTGGAGGCACTTTGAAGAGTTAACGTCCCCGCGGCCCTGTCCATAACCAGGCCTTGAACCCCACCCGTTCTGTGATTTGTTGGCCATCGTGTTATTACTCTCTCATAAGTCAGAGATCCATGCTAGGCTGTTGCTGTTCGTCGCACTCCAAATGGCAACCCTTGGGACTTGCCTCGGGAATAAACTAATTGAAGGCCAGCGCTCAGGTACTGCCCAGAAATAATTCCTCTGTGACATATTAAAAATTCGCACCACACAATCATCTGGGATGACGCCAACCTCATTCACAAAATGGAAGACACTGCCAAACAAATATCACTTTGAAGCAACACAAATTGAAGCCATATTTTTCTTTTTAACATTTTTAAAGGACATTACAAACCAGATGGGATAACCAGATACGCATTAGAAAATAATCCCAACACCAAGATTATTCATGGATTTACTCAGGAGTCCAGACACCCTCACAACAACAGTCCAGACACTCTCACAACAACAGTCCAGACACTCTCACAACAACAGTCCAGACACTCTCACAACAACAGTCCAGACACTCTCACAACAACAGTCCAGACACTCTCACAACAACAGTCCAGACACTCTCACAACAACAGTCCAGACACTCTCACAACAACAGTCCAGACACTCTCACAACAACAGTCCAGGCACTCTCACAACAACAGTCCAGACACCCTCACAACAACAGTCCAGACACTCTCACAACAACAGTCCAGACACTCTCACAACAACAGTCCAGACACTCTCACAACAACAGTCCAGACACTCTCACAACAACAGTCCAGACACTCTCACAACAACAGTCCAGACACTCTCACAACAACAGTCCAGACACTCTCACAACAACAGTCCAGACACTCTCACAACAACAGTCCAGACACCCTCACAACAACAGTCCAGACACCCTCACAACAACAGTCCAGACACTCTCACAACAACAGTCCAGGCACTCTCACAACAACAGTCCAGACACTCTCACAACAACAGTCCAGACACTCTCACAACAACAGTCCAGACACTCTCACAACAACAGTCCAGGCACTCTCACAACAACAGTCCAGACACTCTCACAACAACAGTCCAGACACTCTCACAACAACAGTCCAGACACTCTCACAACAACAGTCCAGACACTCTCACAACAACAGTCCAGACACTCTCACAGCAACAGTCCAGACACTCTCACAACAACAGTCCAGACACCCTCACAACAACAGTCCAGACACTCTCACAACAACAGTCCAGACACTCTCACAACAACAGTCCAGACACTCTCACAACAACAGTCCAGACACTCTCACAACAACAGTCCAGACACTCTCACAACAACAGTCCAGACACTCTCACAACAACAGTCCAGACACTCTCACAACAACAGTCCAGACACTCTCACAACAACAGTCCAGACACTCTCACAACAACAGTCCAGACACCCTCACAACAACAGTCCAGACACCCTCACAACAACAGTCCAGACACTCTCACAACAACAGTCCAGACACTCTCACAACAACAGTCCAGACACTCTCACAACAACAGTCCAGACACTCTCACAACAACAGTCCAGACACTCTCACAACAACAGTCCAGACACTCTCACAACAACAGTCCAGACACCCTCACAACAACAGTCCAGACACTCTCACAACAACAGTCCAGACACTCTCACAACAACAGTCCAGACACTCTCACAACAACAGTCCAGACACTCTCACAACAACAGTCCAGACACTCTCACAACAACAGTCCAGACACTCTCACAACAACAGTCCAGACACTCTCACAACAACAGTCCAGACACCCTCACAACAACAGTCCAGACACCCTCACAACAACAGTCCAGACACTCTCACAACAACAGTCCAGACACTCTCACAACAACAGTCCAGACACTCTCACAACAACAGTCCAGACACTCTCACAACAACAGTCCAGACACCCTCACAACAACAGTCCAGACACTCTCACAACAACAGTCCAGACACCCTCACAACAACAGTCCAGACACTCTCACAACAACAGTCCAGACACCCTCACAACAACAGTCCAGACACTCTCACAACAACAGTCCAGACACTCTCACAACAACAGTCCAGACACTCTCACAACAACAGTCCAGACACTCTCACAACAACAGTCCAGACACCCTCACAACAACAGTCCAGACACTCTCACAACAACAGTCCAGACACCCTCACAACAACAGTCCAGACACTCTCACAACAACAGTCCAGACACTCTCACAACAACAGTCCAGACACCCTCACAACAACAGTCCAGACACTCTCACAACAACAGTCCAGACACCCTCACAACAACAGTCCAGACACCCTCACAACAACAGTCCAGACACTCTCACAACAACAGTCCAGACACCCTCACAACAACAGTCCAGACACTCTCACAACAACAGTCCAGACACCCTCACAACAACAGTCCAGACACTCTCACAACAACAGTCCAGACACTCTCACAACAACAGTCCAGACACCCTCACAACAACAGTCCAGACACTCTCACAACAACAGTCCAGACACCCTCACAACAACAGTCCAGACACCCTCACAACAACAGTCCAGACACTCTCACAACAACAGTCCAGACACCCTCACAACAACAGTCCAGACACTCTCACAACAACAGTCCAGACACTCTCACAACAACAGTCCAGACACTCTCACAACAACAGTCCAGACACTCTCACAACAACACACCCTGCACAACACAGCACAGAACTGCCATATATATATATATATATATATATATATATATATATATATATATATATATATATATATATATATATATATATATATATATATATATATATATATATATGTCGTGCCGAATAGGTAAAACTGGTCAATTAGCAAGAACTCATTTAATATTAAGCCCTTTCTAAATTTTTCTCTTGTACGTTTAAAGATATATTTTTTCATTTATGTTAATGTAAAAATTAATAATTTTGTACCAAAAGAGTCTTAGAAAACTTACCTAACCATATTATAAGCGCAATTTAATTTTGCCTAATCCAACTAAATATATTTTAAATAATTTTCAGTAATTTATTAATAAAGAAACACAATGAAATATATTTTTTTCGTTAGGTTCAGAATGATTTTTGAGAAATTATTACATATACAAATTTTCGCTTGCCTTATTCGGCAAGAAGAGCATTGCTTTTTAAGCCGAAATCGTAAGTATTACCTGTATGGCACAACATATATGTATATGAAGAATTATATCAGTCTACATCTTATTATGAAGCTCTATATGTATTTACTCGCTCTTTAATGAGACCGTTATACATATATATGTCTGTGTGTGTCTAACATTTTATCTATCGCCGGCGAGAGTTTTTCTCACCAAGAATCTGGTCCGTCCGGCGGCCCACCAGCCCCGGCATCTCCAACTGTTCATTCAGCAAAACCCAGCTTGACCGTCTCCCATTATACCCTCCCTTGAGCCACCTTCTTCACCTACGTCTGTGTACTTAAGGGACACGTAAGTTCCTTCGTCTTCTAATAACATGTTCATTTTTCCACTATAATCTACCTTGTCCATAATTACTATTGCATTTGTTTTGTCTGTTTCGTAAATTGAAGTCTAGAATCTTCTCTCTGTGTTGCAGAGGTCTGAGACCTCTGCAACACAATTGTTCTCAAAGATTTAAGTTATACCATGAATTAAGGAAGGATCCTGGACTTCACCTTACGAAACAGACAAAACATATGCAATAGTAATTATAGACAAGGTAGATTATATTGGAAAAATAAACATGTTATTAGAAGACGGAGGAGCTTACGTGTCCCTTAACTACATGTGGTTGTTGGGGTCAAATCTTAGCTCCTGGCCCCGTGTGTATTTGTACATCTGTCTCTCTCTCTGTCTCTCTATCTTGCATGCTTCAGCCACGGCAGGTAACTGCTGTGGCTGAAGCAGTCTGCCGTCCTATCTGTGTGCTTGCCTGCTACGTCTGCTTACCAGCACTTTACTTCCTTCTCTGCCTTCGTTCCTGCAAGTCCTGTCTTACCTCTCTCCCTCTAAACCTCCTGTTTACTTTCACTGCTACCCCTCAAAGCAGCTAATACCACCCCCACCATTCAGTATCTCCCCAAAACCATCACCATGCCCCATTACCACCCCAAAACAACCACGACTACAACTATCACTACAAAATGTCATTACAAATTTCACGCGCTATAAATAAGAAAATAATATTCACGAGGGAATGTGGCACTAAGGACAGCCTTCACTGTGGGTTCAGGAAACCACCTGAACACCGGCTGGTACTTGGAACCACTTTCAGTGCCTTCAGGAGTCTTGGTGGAGGCGAGTCTGCAGTTGTGGTTGCAGTGACATTGGCTCAGGTTTTTGTAGGTGGTGGGGGTGAAGATCTGGTGATGACGCGGGTCTTGTCTAGCCCAAGAGACCAAGCAATGCCTAGCCTACATGCGTAGTCCAGACCCCAAAACATGCCTAGCCCAGATTCTAAAACATGCCTAGCCCAGACCCATAAAACATGCCTAGCCCAGACCCAAATATGCCTAGCCCAGACCCCAAAACATGACTAGACCAGACCCCAAAACATGCTTAGCCCAGACCCAAAACATGCCTAGCCCAGACCCCAAATATGCTTTGCCCAGGAGACCAGGTCACAGTTTTGACTACCTCTTTTATCCAATCTCGCTGTGTCTGTATCTCTACCTGCATGCCTGTCTCTCGCTAGGTTAGGTTAGGTTAGGTCAGATAAGGTTTGTCAGGAAACAGGACAAGTGTTTCCTGACGCGGGTCTTAGTCATATGATGACCCGCAGTTGGAGCTTTTGGTCATCTCACTATTTTTGTTTTGTCTCCGTTTACATGTCAATCTTTCTATATCTGTCTCTCCCACTAACACGTACAAGTATTAATGAATGATCTGAGCCCCTTCTAGTGTACAAATTTGCCTCTTGTTATTTTTATTAAAATTATCATTATTCTTTTAGAAAATACTTGTATTGCTGTATTCTTATGTGTCACAGAGTTGAGAACTGGTTTAAGGGAGTTAGTTGAAGTGAAGGTTTGCTGAAGGTGTAAAATTAACATAATGCGATAGATTAATTTCTGTTTAAAAATCATTTTTTTTCTGCTTTAGAGGTGGGGCTTTCGGTGAGGTGACCGGTTAGAGGGAGTTTGTAATGGTGATTATGTCGACAGTGAATTTTGTGTGTGCTCTGACTACTGGGACAGTCTACGATGCGAAAGTGAAATGTTAGAGCAAGATTAGGAATGTATGTATTCTATACATATTGTAGAACAACACCGGTGGTGGGTCCAGAGTGAAGCTGGAATCAAATGAGACTAGGTACTTATATTCGGTCACATGACTATTTCTAGACTATTATTGAAAGAATGTGTTGTAGATGCAAGACAGGTGAGTAATGAATGGTGGCTGATGGAGTGATATCCGTGAGAAAGGTACAGCCAGCATAATAAGGTTTAAGACTCCCCGTCTTGTGGTATAATTGCTTTGTATTGTCCATGAAGTTGAGCCAGGCTGAGAACCTGAAAACATTGATCTTGTACAAAGAACCCCTTTATACTGTCGGACTGTTGGGCACATAATAGTAAGACTGTCAGTATTTGATTACTGACTGAGATCAGTGTCACTGACCTGTAGCTGCTTGTTAGTGCCTGGCATCTCATTCTTTATGACCTGGAGCTACGTTGTACCCAGTGTTGGGCAGAGTTGATAGACGCTAGCAGGAGACGACAGCTGGGCAGCGTATTCATGCAGGAATCTTGGGCTGGCCTTATACAGCTCTATAATCTCATTTGGCAGAAATTTAATGACAAAATAAACAAAATACACACACACACACACACACACACACACACACACACACACACACACACACACACACACACACACGCAGTATTCAACATCTTGCTGGAGGTCCAGAGGTAGGTAGCAAGACTGGTCCTGGAGCTGAGAGTCACGAGTGACGAGGATACACTATAATAACAACACTTGATGATCTTAAAGGACACAAGGAACAGGAGAGACTTGTTAACAACATACAATTTGCCAGATAAAAATAAAAACCACAGGTACTTTGGGAAATATTTCTTCAGTCTTAGGATGAGTAAGAAAATAAATTATCGGGACGAGGAGGTACGACATACGACGGGACACACGAGTCTGGGAAATGACAGAGACATTCTTTTTTTTTTGTTTTACAAAAATAAATTTTACAGGCTAGGAGTTGTTATCCTACCTCAGCTTATTTCAAAGCCCAACCCTGTCTAAGGTTTACTACCCCCCACCCTGGATGCGACCCACTACAGTCGGCTAACACTCAGGTGCCTACTTGCTGCTAGGTGAATAGGGACAGCAGGTGTAAGGAAACATGGCCAACGTTTCCACCCGTACCGGGACTCGAACCACGGACACTCGGTGTAAGCTGAGTGCCAGTAGCTAGAACTCGATTCCCACAACTCCTGCTAGGGAAGCACACCAACATATCAGCCACAAACAGAATAAAATTAGCTCACTTTGGTAAGCAAGTAAGCTATCTACAAGTCTTTAAAAATCTGAAGACATATTATGTAGAGTACGCAACGCCAGCTTGGAACCCACAGCTAGACAAGCATATAAAGCTAGAGAAATCACAAAGGTATACCACCTGACTGATCCCGGAAATGTGTAACATGGGTTTTAAGGACATGTTACAAGAGCGAAGTCTCACTGCAACTATAGAGAGAAACTTCAGGACTAACAAAATCACGACGTTTATGATACTCAGAGGCATCAGTAGAGGGGATAAAGAAAATCTCTAAAACGAAAGAAGGAGATATAGCCAGGAAAACAAAGATGGAAGCTGCAAGCCTAAATATGCATCAGAGACTGAAAACAATTTCTGCAGCAAAAGAACATAAGAACATAAGAACATAAGAACAGTGTAAAAGTTAAATGAACTGAGAGAGGAAGTACTAGAGACTCGTAACATACAAGGCTTTTAAAGTAGGATTAAAAGGGTTACTGAAACAAGGATCCTTCAGTCTCTGTCTACTGGCATACAGTGTCTGGGCCTGATAGATGGAATTTAACCCTGAAACCACAAGTAGACAAGTAGACGCAAGTATAGCCCTGATTAAGAGAAAGAGATGGTAAGGAATAGAGGGAGAGAAGACTCAAGGGAAGAAAGGGCGGAAGGAGGAAGGGGAAGAAGGAAGGAAGGAAGGAAGGAAGGCGGAAATGGAGTAGAGAGAGAGAGAGAGAGAGAGAGAGAGAGAGAGTACAAGTCAGTGAAGAATGTCTGAGGTCTAATTCCGGAAGCTGGTTTACCCTTCGCTGGAATATCCGTGTCCTTGACCCTTCTTTTCTTCCTCCCTCCCTCATCCTCCGCCTCTCATCTCATGCCTGACATCCTAATTCTTATTAACTTCTTTTATCTTCGTTGTTCTAATTCTTCTCTGCTTAATCTTTTTTTTTTTTCATTCTCGTCCGCTACGCTCGTCTTCTCTTTCCCCTCCTCCATATTTTCCCCTATGTTTACGTTTTCGTCCTCCACATCTTCCTCTTCTTTCTTCCAATCTTCATCTAATCCACGTTCTTCTGCTCATTTCCTCTTCTAGCTCACTGAGGTTCTACATAACATAAGAACATAAGAAAGGAGGAACACTGCAGCAGGCCTGCTGGCCCATACTAGGCAGGTCCTTTACAATTTATCCCACTAACAAACATTTGTCCAATGTTGGCAACCCAATTTTCAACGCTACACAAGAAAGAAGCTCTGGTGTGATAGTCCCACTCAAATCCAACCCCTCCCACTCATGTACTTATCCAACCTAAATTTGAAACTACCCAAAGTCCTAGCCTCAATAACCCAACTAGGTAGACTGTTCCACTCATCAACTACCCTATTTCCAAACCAATACTTTCCTATGTCCTTTCTAAATCTAAACTTATCTAATTTAAATCCATTACTGCGGGTTCTCTCTTGGAGAGATATCCTCAAGACCTTATTAATATCCCCTTTATTAATACCTATCTTCCACTTATACACTTCGATCAGGTCTCCCCTCATTCTTCGTCTAACAAGTGAATGTAACTTAAGAGTCTTCAATCTTTCTTCATAAGGAAGATTTCTAATGCTATGTATTAATTTAGTCATCCTACGCTGAATGTTTTCTAACGAATTTATGTCCATTCTGTAATATGGAGACCAGAATTGAGCTGCATAATCTAGGTGAGGCCTTACTAATGATGTATAAAGCTGCAGTATGACCTCTGGACTTCTGTTGCTTACACATCTTGATATAAATCTTAGTAATCTATTTGCCTTATTACGTACGCTTAGGCATTGCTGTCTTGGTTTAAGGTTGCTGCTTACCATAACCCCCAAGTCCTTTTCGCAATCTGTATGGCTAACTTCTACATTATTTAACTTATAAGTGCTAGGGTTATGGACACTCCCGAGCTTCAGAACCTTGCATTTATCTACATTGAACTGCATCTGCCACTTTTCTGACCAAGAGTAGAGTTTGTCTAAATCCTCCTGAAGTTCCCTAACATCTACGTTTGAATCAATTATCCTACCCATCTTCGTGTCATCGGCGAATTTGCTCATATCACTACTAATTCCTTCATCAAGATCATTGATATATATTATAAACAACAACGGGCCCAAGACTGATCCCTGTGGAACGCCACTTGTTACTGATCCCCACTCGGATTTAACCCCATTTATGGACACTCTTTGCTTCCTGTCTGTGAGCCATGATTCGATCCACGAGAGCACCCTTCTCCCAATGCCATGAGCTGCTACTTTCTTCAACAGTCTTTGGTGCGGAACTCTATCAAATGCCTTACTAAAATCTAAGTAAATAATATCAAATTCTTTATCGTGGTCAACAGCCTCAAAAGCTTTACTGAAGAAAGTTAATAAATTAGTTAGACAAGACCGGCCTCTTGTGAATCCATGCTGAGTATCATTAATCAAGCTATGCTTATCGAGATGGCTTCTTATAATCTCAGCTATAATTGACTCTAGTAATTTGCCTACAATTGAGGTCAGGCTTATTGGGCGGTAATTTGACGGTAACGACTTGTCCCCTGTTTTAAAAATAGGAATTACATTAGCCATCTTCCACATATCAGACACTACATCTGTTTGAAGAGATAAATTAAAAATATTAGTTAATGGTTCACAGACTTCCATTTTGCATTCCTTTAGAACCCTTGAAAAAACCTCATCAGGACCCAGTGACTTATTTTGCTTCAGTCGGTCTATCTGCTTCACAACCATTTCACTAGTGACTGTGATGTTACATAATTTATCTTCTTCTGAT
Organism: Cherax quadricarinatus; assembly: GCF_038502225.1. Taxonomy (NCBI): domain Eukaryota; kingdom Metazoa; phylum Arthropoda; class Malacostraca; order Decapoda; family Parastacidae; genus Cherax; species Cherax quadricarinatus. The sequence continues at coordinate 16,485,185 of NC_091312.1, forward strand.
CCACTATAAAAATTAATTACCGGAATATTATTAGTGTCTTCCTGTGTAAAAACCGAGAGAAAATAATTATTTAAAATCGAGCACATTTCATTCTCTTTGTCAGTAAGATGCCCATAGTTATTTTTAAGGGGACCTATCTTATCTCTGACTTTTGTTCTATAGACCTGGAAAAAACTTTTTGGGTTAGTTTTAGAATCCCTAGCAACTTTAATTTCATAGTCCCTTTTAGCTTTTCTTATCCCCTTTTTAATGTCCCTCTTAATGTCAATATACTGATTCATAAGATGACCCTCGCCTCTTTTGATACGCCTATAAATTCCTTTCTTGTGCCCTAGTAGATATTTCAGCCTATTATTCATCCATTTTGGGTCATTTCTATTTGATCTAATTTCCTTGTAAGGGATAAACGTTCTTTGAGCAGCATGTATTGTGCTCAGAAAACTGTCATATTGATAGCTCTCTTCGTTACCCCAGTCAACAGATGATAAGTGTTCTCTAAGCCCATCGTAATCTGCTAAGCGAAAATCTGGGACTGTTACTGAGTTATCCCTACTATCATACTTCCATTCAATTCTAAATGTAATTGATTTGTGGTCGCTAGCACCCAGTTCCTCTGAAATTTCTAAATTATTAACAAGGGATTCATTGTTTGCCAGAACTAAGTCAAGCAGGTTATTACCCCTTGTAGGTTCTGTCACAAACTGCTTCAAAAAACAATCCTGAACTACTTCTAAGAAGTCGTATGATTCTAAATTCCCAGTCAAGAAATTCCAATCAACATGACTAAAGTTAAAGTCTCCTAGAATTACTACATTATCGTGCCTTGTGGCCCTAACAATTTCCTCCCATAGTAGTCTCCCCTGGTCCCTATCTAAATTTGGGGGACGGTATATCACACCTAAAATTAATTTTTCATGCCCCTCTGAAAATTCTATCCAAACAGACTCTGTATGTGTTACTTCAGACTTAATACCCGTTTTTATGCAACAGTTCAAGCGATCTCGGACATACTATGCCACGCCACCCCCCTTCCCGATGCTTCTATCTACTTGGAACAATTTAAAACCCTGAATGTGACATTCTGCAGGCATGTCCCGACTTTTTGAATTAAACCACGTCTCGGTAATGGCAAATATATCTATGTTACCTGTACTAGCAACTAGTCTCAACTCGTCCATCTTATTCCTAGCACTGCGACTATTTGTGTAATAAATATTTAAAGACCCTCCTCTCTCTTTACCCTTCCTGCTCCTTTCTGTTATTCCACTAAACCTATTACTGTCCTTGTCAATTAGTGCCACTGGCTTTCCAATATCCACCTCATTTTGCCTATTACTAGTTCTCCTAGTACTCATATTACTACCCTGCGACTTCACAGTTTTCCGGCCAAAACCCATACCACTAACTATTCCTAGTTTAAAGACCTAACAGCTCCCTCCACTGCGTTGGCCAGTGCTCCCACCCCACACCTAGATAAGTGAACCCCATCCCTGGCATACATGTCATTTCTGCCATAGAAGAGGTCCCAGTTGTCAATGAATGTTACCGCATTTTCCTTACAGTATTTGTCCAGCCAGCAATTGACACCAATTGCTGTGGACAACCATTCATTTCCAACTCCTCTCCTTGGCAAAATGCCACATATGACAGGTTTCCCACCCTTCCTCCTAATTATCTCTATTGCTGACCTATACCTGCTAATCAGGTCCTCACTCCTACGTCTGCCAACATCGTTGCCTCCAGCACTGAGACAGATAATAGGATTGCTCCCATTACCTCTCATGATGTCATCCAGACGGCTAACAATATCCTTCATCCCAGCCCCAGGAAAACACACTCTCTGCCTCCTACTCCTATCCTTCAAGCAGAATGCCCTATCCATGTACTTAATCTGGCTATCCCCAACAACAACAATGTTTTTACCTTCCTTGTCGTCGTCCGTCGTGATGCTCCGAGTAGTCGACTCACATTCGCCAGGTAGCATTACACCACTTGTAGAATTCGTCAAGACGTTCTCGATGGTCTTCGTTGGGGTTTCTAGGGATGTCTTACTCACGTCTGCCAATGCTTCTTTGGTGCTCGTTGTGGCATTCCCAGTAGAACACTCACATTCGTCAGGTAGCACCGAGAATGGGTTGGAAGTTTCCACGGTAGTCTTCTGGTTTCTCGTTGTTTCTGCCTCTCCAACCGTTTTCTTGATCTTCAGCTTCTTCTCTCTATCTTCCTCTTTGTCGTGTGCATCTAGCATTTGGTCGTGTGTCGAGGGGCAACAGCGTGGTGGAACCTCTGGCAACTCCTGTTACCACGAGTTTCAACAGTAGCAACAACAGCAACAGTAGCAGCACTAGCAGCAGCAACAGTAACAGCAACAGTAGCAGCACCAGCAGCAACAACAATTTCGCTGTCTCGTGTAACTGACGCTGATAACTTCGATGCGGTATTTCCTCAATTGCTGCAAGAGGCATTGCTTCCTGAGCGTCAGGCAGCAGCCACTGGACGCCGCCGCCTCCTCCCGTCCCTTGAACCTGCTGCTGATGACACCAGCTTGCGGTCCATCGATCTCGTGGCTCGTGCTATTTAAAACCCATAAGAATCTCCCGAGGGTTCCTGAGCGTCTCTGTCTAGATATACATATTTTCTAATTCAATCTCACAGCTTTACATACTTTTCGAGCAGTTTAATCGTTCTAGATTTCCATTACAGTTTTTGTCCGAGGGAGAGAGAGAGAGAGAGAGAGAGAGAGAGAGAGAGAGAGAGAGAGAGAGAGAGAGATAGTGACAGCTCATTGCCTCAAGTACCAGCTCACTATCTCAAGTGCCAGCTCACTTTCCCAAGTGCCAGCTCACTTTCTCAAGTGCCAGCTCACTGCCTCCAGTGCCACTTCGCTCATCCTCCGGCACACACACACACAGTGCCCATACATTGCACACTCTGATGATAGAAGATATCTGGGTATTTAACCTTTGCTCCTTCTCTTTTTTTTCACTGTCTCCATCTTTTCCTCCGTTCGTTTGGCCCTCCGTCCCTCCCTCTCATCCACCTCCACTCTACCATACCACAGACCAGCACACAGACGCTACATCAACATACAGACGTCAGCAGAGACCAACACACAGACTGCACACCAGACCACAGACCGCAGTCCAGCACAGTGGGGGACCGCAGGGGACCGCAGTCATTACCTGAAACCCCATAAATGAACCGCAGGTATGAACCAGGTGTGGAGGCTCGCAAACTACCACATTCACTCTTACACAAACTCACTAACTCTCTCTCACTCGCTCACATACTCTCCGTTGATCAGTCACTCGCCCCTTCTCTCGCTCACTCGCTCTCTTTCTTTGTATAGTGAGACATACACAACAGTGAGTGGGCAGTGAGCTTACCGAACCAATATACAGTGAGACAGCAGTGACCGAGCAATGAGCTTAATGAATCCCTATACAGTGAGCTCACTGAACCTCTATACAGTGAGATTCACACTGCAGTGTTCGAGCAGTAAGCTCACTGAATCACTTACCAGTGAGAGAGATGCACAACAGTGACTGAGCAGTGAGCTAGCTCACTTTCTTCTGAGTTAATAAATCTTATTCACTCGTGTGTCGGAGATTGCTTCACGCGTCACTGATATCTTCATTACCGGGTAACAGTATTACTGTTACTACCATTATTACTATCGTAAGTGGTAATGGCATCGGTAGTATCGTTATTGTTAGTGATAATGGTATCGGTAGTATGATTAGCAGTAGCAGTGTTAGTAGTAATAGTATCGATAATATCGGTAGTAGTAGTTGTTGTTGTAGTAGTATTATCAGTGGTATCAGCAGTATCAATAGTAGCAGTAGCTGTAGTAGTAGCAGTAGAAGCAGTAGCTGTAATAGTAGCAGTAGCTGTAGTAGTAGCAGTAGCTGTATTAGTAGCAGTAGCAGTATAATCGGTAGCAGCAGTAGTAATATTAGTAGCTGCAGTAATATTAGTAGTATTAATAGGAACAGCAGTAGTGTAGTATCAGTAGTAGCAGCAGTAGTAATATTAGTAACAGTATCGGTATCAGTAGCTAGTAACTACTTAAGATCACAGTTTCTTCTGGTGTTACCACGTATGTGGTGAAGCCGGAACTCTCTCACTTCCGGTCAACATCCTCTCTTCATCGCTAATTCTTTTGCAATCTTTTTTTTTGATTGGGTTCCCACATATATCTTCCTGTCATCCTCCGTGAAGTCTTTCCCCATGCTTTTTTCTTCCAGTCCGATTAGGTGACCTTTAGTCATTAGTTTCTCCTGGTGTGATAGTGTAGTAGTAGTAGTCAGTGATAGTCATTTTTATATACGTATTTTTTGTCTTAATTGTATTTGTGGGGTTGTGAGTTGTTCCAATTCAGGAATTGTGTCTCTGGCTCTTTATAAAAATCGTGGCTGATGTGCTCCATCCCGTATTTCTTCTCCACTTTCATTACTTTGATTGTTAACTGCTGCTGGACGGAGGTAAGAGTTGAAAGAGAGAGAGAGAGAGAGAGAGAGAGAGAGAGAGAGAGTGTGTGTGTGTGTGTGTGTGTGTGTGTGTGTGTGTGTACTCACCTATTTGTACTCACCTATTTGTGGTTGCAGGGGTCGAGTCATAGCTCCTGGCCCCGCCTCTTCACTGATTGCTACTAGGTCCTCTCTCTACCTGCTCCATGAGCTTTATCATACCTCGCCTTAAAACTATGTATGGTTCCCGCCTCCACTACGTCACTTTCTAGGCTATTCCACGGCTTGACTACTCTATGACTGAAGAAATACTTCCTAACATCCCTTTGATTCATCTGAGTCTTCAACTTCCAATTGTGACCTCTCGTGTCTGTGTCCCATCTCTGGAACATCCCGTCTTTGTCCACCTCATCTATTCCGCGCAGTATTTTATATGTTGTTATCATGTCTCCCCTGACCCTCCTGGCCTCCAGTGTCGTCAGGCCGATTTCCCTCAACCTTTCTTCGTAGGACAATCCCCGTAGCTCTGGGACTAGTCTTGTTGCAAACCTTTGCACTTTCTCTAATTTCTTGACGTGCTTGACTAGGTGTGGATTCCAAACTGGTGCTGCATACTCCAGTATGGGCCTGACGTAAATGGTATACAGAGTCTTGAACGAATCCTTACTGAGGTATCGGAACGCTATCCGTAGGTTTGCCAGGCGCCCGTATGCTGCAGCAGTTATCTGATTGATGTGCGCCTCAGGAGATATGCTCGGTGTTATACTCACCCCCAGATCTTTTTCCTTGAGTGAGGTTTGCAGACTTTGGCCATCTAAACTATATTGTGTCTGCGGTCTTCTTTGCCCTTCCCCAATCTTCATGACTTTGCATTTGGCAGGGTTAAACTCAAGGAGCCAGTTGCTGGACCAGGCTTGTAGCCTGTCCAGGTCTCTTTGTAGTCCTGCCTGATCCTCATCCGATTTGATTCTTCTCATTAACTTCACATAATCCGCAAACAAGGACACTTCTGAGTCTATCCCTTCCGTTATGTCATTCACATATGCCAAGAACAGCACAGGTCCTGTGTGTGTGTGTGTGTGTGTGTGTATTGAAGCTAATTCTTGGGAAGAACTTAAGAATGGACGAACACTGCAGCTGGCCTACTGGCCCATACAAGGCAAGTCCTTATTACAAACCATTTAAGAACATCACAACATGTTACCTAAGAATTTAATCTCATACCCCAAACACCAATCACACCCAGCCCCTTCCACTCATATATTTGTCCAATCTCTTTTTAAAGCTACCCAAAGTCCTAGCCTTCCCTACCCTACTCGGAAGATTGTTCCACGTATCGGAAAAAGGTTGGAGAAGTGAGTGGGTGGGAATGGTTGGCTTAGAGAAGTAGCTGGGTGAGTATGACAATGGCATACAATACTTACCAGTTGATAAGAGAAGAACCTGCCTAGTTTGGGCCAGTAGGCCTTTCTGCAGTGTTCCTCCATTCTCATGTTCTTGTGTGTGAGGAAGAAGTCATTGTGTCTCCTGTGATTGGAACATTGTGTCGAGTCACCATTAACCAGAGCGTCGTTCTGGTGGACCCGCGAGTCTTACCAGGCACCTCACGTCTCCCGTCACGGTTACCTTGGCCCTAGTTTTCACAGCTGCAAAAAAAAAAAAACAAAAAACTCGAATATGTAAGTGCCTTGTTCTGATTATGCAGAGTGATTGTTATATGCTGTGTGTTGTAGTGTTTCCATGTTGTTGATGTCGTGTCCCGAACATGAACAGACTTTGTGCCTGGTAAATGTATGTTGTGGTCTGGCTGTTCGTGTATAACATCTCTTGCATGCCATATATTGACGATGTTCTGAAAATCTGCAAAACTATTTTTTTTTGGGGGGGGGGGGAGTTCGATTGGTTGGGTGTAGTTGCATCTGTGATGGGCAAGGCTGTATTGTGGTTCAGTGGTTGCTGTATGTGGTTCAGTGGTTGCTGTATGTGGTTCAGTGGTTGCTGTATGTGGTTTAGTGGTCGCTATACATGGTCCACTGTCCTCACGATGACTGGCTTGCCCATGCGTAGTCACCAGTGATCATTACTCAGGACAATGTTTCTACACTCTGTTTAAAGTTTGGAAATACAGAGACCATTTTCACTCTGTTTCCCAGATGCAGTAACCTTTCCGACTTTTAATATAAAAGCAGTTAATTGGATACCATGAATCCCTTCACAGCTATTACCTTGCTGACACTCCAACAGCACGTCAAATTTCCCCAGAAATCACTTTTCTCTACTTATTCCGATCTAACATGCTCACCCACGTCTGGCGGGTTCTCAAGTCCCCACATCTCAGAACCCTCACGCCTTCCTTCCGTCTCTTCCTGGTACGTCTCCAACACCTCCCATCCACTCTTAATTTGTACAGACTCGTAATCAAGTTATCTTGCTCCATCCTGTCTACATGACCAAACTATCTCAGCAACTCTCTTATACTCACCGAATAATACTTTTAATATCACTACATCGTCTGTGAATGCCTTCGTTCCACTTTTAAACACGACTTCTACGTTCCCACCAGCCTCCTCCTCCTCCTCCTCCTCCTCCTCCTCTTCGTTGCAACATTAAAATACCATAACTCATACCAATACCAAAAAAAAAAAAGTTTTGGCACAACTGTAATCAGATATATTCCTCCCCTTTTTTTAAAAATCCATTGTTAAACTTTCTACAAATTCCGCAATATTTTTGCTGCATTTTCCCGCTAATGTATTCGGTGATTCACTTCATCTTCCGTAGACTGGCATTTAATTTCCAAGTTTTTTCACAAGGTTCTTCTCCCGCATACACTTCCTCTCCAATCACAACGCCATACAATAAAACACACCCCCAGAAATTTTCATCATACATTTTTTACAAATGGCAACTAGAGCCCAGAATGTAGACAAACTCTTGGTTATGACATTTTACTCCAGAGACATTTCTTCCACAAGGAACTTTATCATAACCCACACTGACTAATTTGTAAGTAAAATGGACACCCGCGCAAGTAATGCAACATTTTTATTGTGGCAACGTTTCGCTCTCCAGGAGCCAACGCTCCTAGCGAAACGTTGAAACAATAAAATATCTCATGAGCTGCACATGTGTCCGTGTAGAGGTAATTAAGCTATCATGAAAAAAATACTCACGCGTTTTGTATATTTCGCCTCGATCATAAGACTCAGAGTGAAAATCAGATCTGTTCACGCCTTAATGAACACCAGCTCTGTGTTCATCTATGTTGGTACATTAGGAGCAGCTAGTGGCGCAAGGAAGATTGGAACAAGTAATGGGTTTTCACGTTGTGGTGAGGGTGATGTTCCTGCTTTGCTCTGAGGTGATTACAGATCAAGTCATCCCGTCACGAAGGACCCATCATCAGGATTCTCAACCTTGTGTGTGTGTGTGTGTGTGTGTGTGTGTGTGTGTGTGTGTGTGTGAAGTCATTAGAGACGTTCCAGGATGCTAGGAGCGGTCCCTACGACTTTTGGTCATTAGGACTCGTGAACATAACAATTGCTTCTAGAGTCTGCGTCTAGTTACCGTACTCCAGACTTGAAATTTTGAAGCCAATCGGATGAGGAAAGAAAATGGTTCAGGCAAATACTAAGTGTTCCCATCCTGGGATACCTGATGATAATGGTGTTGTTGATAGTGGAAATAAAATGATAAAAGCAATAATAATAATAATAATAATAATAATAATAATAATAATAATAATAATAATAATAATAATAATAATAATTATAATAATAATTCAAAGATTTACTGTAAAAACTTGAGTCTAGGAGACAAGGACAAACTTTTAAATACCCTGTTTTTTTTTTCCTTGGCAGGGGCAAAGTATGTTCATGGTAGTGAAGATGTCAGCGTTCCGCCTAGTGCCGTACCTGGCCTGTCTTGTAGCCTTATCTGGCTGGGCTCTAGCCCAGGACGACGTCGAGCAGCCCGCACTTATTATACCTACCCTCGCAGGCCCCCCAGCCTTCGACGAAGACTTTGAGTCCACCAGCGCTCAACTCACCACATGTCCGCCCAGCCAGGCGAGTGAGGGAACTCTCTCTCTCTCTCTCTCTCTCTCTCTCTCTCTCTCTCTCTCTCTCTCTCTCTCTCTCTCTCTCTCTCTCTCTCTCTCTCTCTCTCTCTCATTTCTCTCTCAACTTCTACCACTAATTTAACTGTTTCTGTTATCAATCTATCGGCTATTATTGCTTCTTTTGATGTTACTACAAATACTTTTAGTAGTTCTGCCACTATTATTACTACTGCTACTACTACTACTACTACTACTACTACTACTACTACTGTTACTACTACTACTACCACCAAGCCGTTACCAGCTTGACAAAGCTCCTGGGGAGCGAAACGTTGCCAAAATAAAATGTCGCATTAATTGCGCTTGTGCCCTTTTACCTAACCCAACCTACCGTAACCTAACCTAACCTAACCTAACTTAATCTAACCTAACCTAACCTAACTTAATCTAACCTAACCTAACCTAACTTAATCTAACCTAACCTAACCTACGCTAAACACCTTTAGCCTTCCCCCTCACCTACCCTAACCGTTTTTCACCTAACCTAACCTAACATACCTTTCTCTAACTTACCCTAAGCTTCCCTCACCCAACATAATATAACCTCCCAAGCATATCCTTCCCTAACCTGTCTTTCCCATTACCTTCCCTCATATACATAACATTGCCAGGTATAACTTTTACCAATCTAACTTGCCACACCTGCAAAACCTAACTTAACATGATCTCTACAAACCCAACCTAACCTGGACTGCACGGTCAATGTTGCAGATATCGTTCGAGCTGGTGACAGGTCACGTTTACTCAGCACCAGCAGACATGCTGGACTCTCAGCCAGGGACTCTCATGCTCACGGATTGCATCAACATGTGCAAGAACAACAAGTCCTGCATGGCTGTCAACTACGAGACCGGACTATGTGTCCTCTTCTCCTCCAACGCTGATATGTATCCAGGTGAGTATCTTGTTCTTTCTCTCTCTCTCTCTCTCTCTCTCTCTCTCTCTCTCTCTCTCTCTCTCTCTCGCTCTCTCTCTCTCTCTCTCTCTCTCTCTCTCTCTCTCTCTCTCTCTCTCTCTCTCTCTCTCTCTCTCTCTCTCTCTCTCTCTCTCTCTCTCTCTCTCTCTCTCTCTCTCTCTCTCTCTCTCTCTCTCTCTCTCTCTCTCTATATATATATATATATATATATATATATATATATATATATATATATATATATATATATATATATATATATATATATTATTAAAGATTCGCCGGTATTCTCCCGGCCCGGGCCTTTTCCAAGTGGTGGCCCGGCCTATATATATATATATATATATATATATATATATATATATATATATATATATATATATATATATATATAGGTAGTAGGTTGGTAGACAGCAACCGCCCAGGGAGGTACTACCGTCCTGCCAAGTGAGTGTAAAACGAAAGCCTGTAATTGTTTTACATGATGGTAGGATTGCTGATGTCTTTTGTCTGTCTCATAAATATGCAAAATTACAGGTATGTCTTGCTACTTCTACTTACACTTAGGTCACACTACACATACATGTACACATTTATTTATACACACTCATCTGAGTTTTCTTTGATTTTATCTTAATAGTTCTTGGTCTTATTACTTTTCCTTTTATATCCATGGGGAAGTGGAATAAGAATCTTTCCTCCGTAAGCCATGCGTGTTGTAAAAGTCAACTAAAATGCCGGGAACAATGGGCTAGTAACCCCTTTTCCTGTAAAGATTACTAAAAAGAATAAGAAGAAAATTGTCAAAGTGGGAAGTGTGAATGTGCGTGGATGTTGTGCAAATGATAAGAAAGAGATGATTGTGGATGTTATGAATGAGAAGAAGCTGGATGTCCTGGCTTTAAGTGAAACAAAGCTGAAGGGGGTGGGAGAGTTTCAGTGGAGAGGAATAAATGGGATTAGGTCAGGGGTTTCAAATAGAGTTAGAGCTAAAGAAGGAGCAGCAATAATGTTGAAGGATAAGCTATGGCAGGAAAAGAGGGACTATAAATGTATTAATTCAAGGATTATGTGGAGTAAAATAAAGATTGGATGTGAAAAGTGGGTTATAATAAGCGTGTATGCACCTGGAGAAGAGAGAAGTGTAGAGGAGAGAGAGAGATTTTGGGAAATGTTGAGTGAATGCGTGGGGAGTTTTGAATCAAGTGTGAGAGTAATGGTGGTTGGGGATTTCAATGCTGAAGTGGGTAAAAATGTTATAGAGGGAGTAGTAGGTAAATTTGGGGTGCCAGGGGTAAATGTAAATGGGGAGCCTTTAATTGAGCTATGTGTAGAAAGAGATTTGGTAATAAGTAATACATATTTTATGAAAAAGAGGATAAATAAATATACAAGGTATGATATAGCACGTAATGAAAGTAGTTTATTAGATTATGTATTGGTGGATAAAAGGTTGATGGGTAGGCTCCAGGATGTACATATTTATAGAGGGGTAACTGATATATCGGATCATTATTTAGTTGTAGCTACATTTAGAGTAAGAGGTAGATGGGAAAAGAGGAAGGTGGCAACAACAAGTAAGAGGGAGGTGAAAGTGTATAAACTAAGGGAGGAGGAAGTTCGGGTGAGATATAAGCGACTATTGACAGAAAGGTGGGCTAGTGCAAAGATGAGTAGTGGGGGGGTTGAAGAGGGTTGGAATAGTTTTAAAAATGCAGTATTAGAATGTGGGGCAGAAGTTTGTGGTTAAAGGAGGGTGGGTGCAGGAGGAAAGAGGAGTGATTGGTGGAATGATGAAGTAAAGGGTGTGATAAAAGAGAAAAGGTAGCTTATGAGAGGTTTTTACAAAGCAGAAGTGTTATAAGAAGAGCAGAGTATATGGAGATTAAAAGAAAGGTAAAGAGAGTGGTGAGAAAGTGCAAAAGGAGAGCAGATGATATAGTGGGAGAAGCACTGTCAAGAAATTTTAATGAAAATAAGAAAAAATTTTGGAGTGAGTTAAACAAGTTAAGAAAGCCTAGGGAAAGTATGGATTTGTCAGTTAAAAACAGAGTAGGGGAGTTAGTAGATGGGGAGATGGAGGTATTAGGTAGATGGCGAGAATATTTTGAGGAACTTTTAAATGTTAAGGAAGAAAGAGAGGCAGTAATTTCATGCACTGGTCAGGGAGGTATACCATCTTTTAGGAGTGAAGAAGAGCAGAATGTAAGTGTGGGGGAGGTACGTGAGGCATTACGTAGAATGAAAGGGGGTAAAGCAGCTGGAACTGATGGGATCATGACAGAAATGTTAAAAGCAGGGGGGGGGATATAGTGTTGGAGTGGTTGGTACTTTTGTTTAATAAATGTATGAAAGAGGGGAAGGTATCTAGGGATTGGCGGAGAGCATGTATAGTCCCTTTATATAAAGGGAAAGGGAACAAAAGAGATTGTAAAAATTATAGAGGAATAAGTTTACTGAGTATACCAGTAATTGAAAGAATTAGAGGTAAGACAGAATGTAGGATTGTGGATGAGCAAGGAGGTTTCAGAGTGGGTATGGGATGTGTAGATCAAGTGTTTACATTGAAGCATATATGTGAACAGTATTTAGATAAAGGTAGGGAAGTTTTTATTTCATTTATGGATTTAGAAAAGGCATATGATAGAGTGGATAGAGGAGCAATGTGGCAGATGTTGCAAGTATATGGAATAGGTGGTAAGTTATTAAATGCTGTAAAGAGTTTTTATGAGGATAGTGAGGCTCAGGTTAGGGTGTGTAGAAGAGAGGGAGACTACTTCCCGGTAAAAGTAGGTCTTAGACAGGGATGTGTAATGTCACCATGGTTGTTTAATATATTTATAGATGGGGTTGTAAAGGAAGTAAATGCTAGGGTGTTCGGGAGAGGGGTGGGATTAAATTTTGGGGAATCAAATTCAAAATGGGAATTGACACAGTTACTTTTTGCTGATGATACTGTGCTTATGGGAGATTCTAAAGAAAAATTGCAAAGGTTAGTGGATGAGTTTGGGAATGTGTGTAAAGGTAGAAAGTTGAAAGTGAACATAGAAAAGAGTAAGGTGATGAGGGTATCAAATGATTTAGATAAAGAAAAATTGGATATCAAATTGGGGAGGAGGAGTATGGAAGAAGTGAATGTTTTCAGATACTTGGGAGTTGACGTGTCGGCGGATGGATTTATGAAGGATGAGGTTAATCATAGAATTGATGAGGGAAAAAGGTGAGTGGTGCGTTGAGGTATATGTGGAGTCAAAAAGCGTTATCTATGGAGGCAAAGAAGGGAATGTATGAAAGTATAGTAGTACCAACACTCTTATATGGGTGTGAAGCTTGGGTGGTAAATGCAGCAGCGAGGAGACGGTTGGAGGCAGTGGAGATGTCCTGTCTAAGGGCAATGTGTGGTGTAAATATTATGCAGAAAATTCGGAGTGTGGAAATTAGGAAAAGGTGTGGAGTTAATAAAATATTAGTCAGAGGGCAGAAGAGGGGTTGTTGAGGTGGTTTGGTCATTTAGAGAGAATGGATCAAAGTAGAATGACATGGAAAGCATATAAATCTATAGGGAAAGGAAGGCGGGGTAGGGGTCGTCCTCGAAAGGGTTGGAGAGAGGGGGTAAAGGAGGTTTTGTGGGCAAGGGTCTTGGACTTCCAGCAAGCGTGCGTGAGCGTGTTAGATAGGAGTGAATGGAGACGAATGATACTTGGGACCTGACGATCTGTTGGAGTGTGAGAAGGGTAATATTTAGCGAAGGGATTCAGGGAAACCGGTTATTTTCATATAGTCGGACTTGAGTCCTGGAAATGGGAAGTACAATGCCTGCACTTTAAAGGAGGGGTTTGGGATATTGGCAGTTTGGAGGGATATGTTGTGTATCTTTATATGTGTATGCTTCTAAACTGTTGTATTCTGAGCACCTCTTCAAAAACAGTGATAATGTGTGAGTGTGGTGAAAGTGTTGAATGATGATGAAAGTATTTTCTTTTTGGGGATTTTCTTTCTTTTTTGGGTCACCCTGCCTCGGTGGGAGACGGCCGACTTGTTGAAATATATATATATATATATATATATATATATATATATATATATATATATATATATATATATATATATATATATATATATACTATATATACTCCACACTAAACGTTATATTCGATCTAACTAAACACTGAAAATGATGTCTAGTTAGTAGTAACAGGTGGTGGAGTAGAAGGGAGACCAAGTGGATGTTGAGATGGTGGTGGTGGTGATAGTGGTGGTTGTTGAGGTAGCAGTGTGTGGTTGTCGCACACTGTCAGCAACACCAACAACCACACACAACACAGCTGCTCCGTCGTGTTGACATAACCAGTTACAAGGAACACTTGAAAGTTTTGCTGGGAGCTTCGCCGAGTAGTTATTGTTGGTATAACTGCTGTCACTTCCATACTTTTCCACTTAGCTTCATTATCTCCTCTTCCTCCTCATCCTCTTCCTCCTCCTCCTCTTCCTCCTCCTCTTTTTCCTCCGTACTGGTACCTACATAATATAAACACCCTCACATTCGCCTCCCATTCCGCTATACTGTATTAAAAGCCGTGTAAACGTGAAGTTTCAAATGTAGTGTAATACAAGTGACGTGAAGACAATGAGGATATATTTCAGTTACTACGTCAAGGAAAGACTGAGGAAATTAAAACAAAATCACAGTACAAGACACACTCAAACCACTCAATAGAACGTAAGTAAAATGTGAGAGACCTGGGAGTGATAATGTCATAAAATCTCAAGTTCAAGGAGCACAACAATGATATTATGTAGCTTAAAGAAAAATGATAGGCTGGATAACTAGAACCTTCGAAACAAGGGATGGTAAGCCAGTGATAAAAGTCAAGTTACTCGTTCTTTCTAGGCTGGAGTCTTGATGTGTATTACCGGCCACCTTCAAGGCAGCAAACATTACTGAGCTGCAAAATGCAGAGAGAACCTTGTATAAACACAGTCAAGCAGCTTAATTACTATGAGTACTTGAACTCCCTATAACTGAACTGCTTACAACGTAGACGAGAAAGAAACTTCATAATCTACACCTGGAAGATGAAAGGATTGGCCCCAGACCTGCACA
>NC_091312.1:16504790-16527290 GCF_038502225.1 Cherax quadricarinatus
CCTACCCCATACCTCTTCGACCCCATTGCCTATGCTCTCATTAGCCCATCTATCCTCCAATAGCTGTTTATATCTTTCCCTAACTGCCTCCTCTTTTAGTTTATAAACCTTCACCTCTCTCTTCCCTGATGCTTCTATTCTCCTTGTATCCCATCTACCTTTTACTCTCAGTGTAGCTACAACTAGAAAGTGATCTGATATGTCTCTTGCCCCTCTATAAACATGTACATCCTGAAGTCTACTCAACAGTCTTTTATCTACCAATACATAATCCAACAAACTACTGTCATTTCGCCCTACATCATATCTTGTATACTTATTTATCCTCTTTTTCTTAAAATATGTATTACCTATAACTAAACCCCTTTCTATACAAAGTTCAATCAAAGGGCTCCCATTATCATTTACACCTGGCACCCCAAACTTACCTACCACACCCTCTCTAAAAGTTTCTCCTACTTTAGCATTCAGGTCCCCTGCCACAATTACTCTCTCACTTGGTTCAAAGGCTCCTATACATTCACTTAACATCTCCTAAAATCTCTCTCTCTCCTCTGCATTCCTCTCTTCTCCAGGTGCATACACGCTTATTATGACCCACTTCTCGCATCCAACGTTTACTTTAATCCACATAATTCTTGCATTTACACTTTCATATTCTCTTTTCTCCTTCCATAACTGATCATTCAACATTACTGCTACCCCTTCCTTTGCTCTAACTCTCTCAGATACTCCAGATTTAATCCCATTTATTTCCCCCCACCGAAACTCCCCTACCCCCTTCAGCTTTGTTTCGCTTAGGGCCAGGACATCCAACTTCTTTTCATTCATAACATCAGCAATCATCTGTTTCTTGTCATCCGCACTACATCCACGCACATTCAAGCGTCCCAGTTTTATAAAGTTTTTCTTCTTCTCTTTTTTAGTAAATGTCTACAGGAGAAGGGGTTACTAGCCCATTGCTCCCGGCATTTTAGTCGCCTCATACGACACGCATGGCTTACGGAGGAAAGATTCTTTTCCACTTCCTCATGGATAATAGAAGAAATGAAGAACAAGAGCTATGTAGAAAAAGGAGAAAAACCTAGGTGTATGTATATGTATATGTATGTGCGTGTCTGTGAAGTGTGACCAAAGTGTAAGTTGGAGTAGCTAGATATCCCTGTTACCTAGCGTGTTTATATATATATATATATATATATATATATATATATATATATATATATATATATATATATATATATATATATATATATACATATTCTTTTTTATATATATAATGGGGTCCACCTTCGTTGTAAATTGTGGGACCCATAGCCTCGGAAAAGTGGATAAAAAGGCTTCAAGGAAGAATATTTGGATTTCTTCCTGAAGCCGATTGAATATTCCACTTCCCCTACCACCCCATATATATATATATATATATATATATATATATATATATATATATATATATATATATATATATATATATATATATATATATATATATATATATATATATATATATATACATATATATATATATATATATATATATATATATATATATATATATATATATATATATATATATATATATATATATGCAAAACAACCACTCTGAAAAAATAGAGAAATTCCAAGCGCTTTCGTGACTACTCACATTATCAAGGAACTATGAAAGTAAAGCATCCAAGGAAGCTATATAAGGGGTCTGGCCAACACCTCACTATCAGATCCCACAACGGTTAAACACCTGACGCGCGCCGACCCAACTTGGATAGGTCCTTTGCACAACTCACCCCACAAACTATTCTACCCAAGAAAATTTAAAAATTATATGTCCAGTGTATTATTAAATTCTTCCCAAATTCTATTAATTATAAATGGATCTAATTTATATAAACCAAAGGAAATATTCATATTATTGTCAAAACTGCTTTTTATGAAACAAGATTCAATTATATTCCTGTCGACCATGGACTTGCTTGATACTACTTTCTCAACTTTTTGAAAATCAATTGGATGGTTAAAATCTCTTACATGAATAAATAGAGCATTGGAATCTTGTCCAGTTCTAATGCTATATTTATGTTGTTTTAATCTTAGTTCGAGATTTTTACCAGTTTGACCGTAATAAACTTTATCGCAAATTTTGCAAGGAATCTTATAGACACATCCGTCAGCATTTTGGGGGGAATTCTTTATCAAAAGTTTTTTTACTGTATCAAGATTTTTGAATACAACTTTAATAATAAAAGTCTTAAGAAGAGAAGGCATATCAACCAAGTTTTCATGGTAAGGGAGAACCAACATATTTTTAGTTGAATAAGGCTGGTTGTCCCTTTTTGGAGTGTAAAAAGTATTTCTAGCAACTTTAAAAGATTTATCAATTACATTTCTTGGGTATTTTAAATCATTACCTATTTCATAAATTTTGGATATTTCCTCATCTATGAACTCAGGACTACAAATTCGTAAAACTCTCAGAAACATTGATGAGAAAACATACAGTTTGACTCTATCTTGATGCGAGGAATAATAGTGGACATAGGAACAGTTATTTGTAGGTTTTCTGTAAATTTTAAATTTGAATTCATTATTATGTCGTGCCGAGTATGTAAAACTGGTCAATTAGCAAGAACTCATTTAAAATTAAGTCCTTTCTGAAATTTTCTCTTATACGATTAAAGATATATATTTTTCATTAATGTTAATGTAAAAATTTTTAATTTTGCACCAAAAGAATCTTAGAAAACTTACCTAACCTTATTATAAAAAGAGCAATTTATTTTAGGCTAACCGAACTTAATATATTTTAAATATGTTTACAATAATTTAATACTAAACAAACACAATGAAATATATTTTTCTCGTTAGGTTCAGAATGATTTTGGCGAAATTATTGCATACACAAATTTTCACTTGTCCTATATGGCAAGATGAGCGTTGCTATTTAAGCCAAGATCGCAAGTTCTGCCTATTCGGCACGACATATATATATATATATATATATATATATATATATATATATATATATATATATATATATATATATATATATATATATATATATATATATATATTTATATACCTATATATATATATATATATATATATATATATATATATATATATATATATATATATATATATATATATATATATATATATATATATTTATACACCTATATATATATATATATATATATATATATATATATATATATATATATATATATATATATATATATATATATATATATATACCTATATATATATATATATATATATATATATATATATATATATATATATATATATATATATATATATATGAATATTTATTTATTTTTTTATTATCACACCGGCCGATTCCCACCAAGGCAGGGTGGCCCGAAAAAGAAAAACTTTCACCATCATTCACTCCATCACTGTCTTGCCAGAAGGGTGCTTTACACTACAGTTTTTAAACTGCAACATTAACACCCCTCCTTCAGAGTGCAGGCACTGTACTTCCCATCTCCAGGACTCAAGTCCGGCCTGCCGGTTTCCCTGAATCCCTTCATAAATGTTACTTTGCTCACACTCCAACAGCACGTCAAGTATTAAAAACCATTTGTCTCCATTCACTCCTATCAAACACGCTCACGCATGCCTGCTGGAAGTCCAAGCCCCTCGCACACAAAACCTCCTTTACCCCCTCCCTCCAACCCTTCCTAGGCCGACCCCTACCCCGCCTTCCTTCCACTACAGACTGATACACTCTTGAAGTCATTCTGTTTCGCTCCATTCTCTCTACATGTCCGAACCACCTCAACAACCCTTCCTCAACCCTCTGGACAACAGTTTTAGTAATCCCGCACCTCCTCCTAACTTCCAAACTACGAATTCTCTGCATTATATTCACACCACACATTGCCCTCAGACATGACATCTCCACTGCCTCCAGCCTTCTCCTCGCTGCAACATTCATCACCCACGCTTCACACCCATATAAGAGCGTTGGTAAAACTATACTCTCATACATATATATATGTATATATATATATATGGTATAAACCTTGGTAATAAATACCGACAAGTTGGTTTAGAAAGACACGTAAGCAAACACTATAACATGACTCCACGGGGCATTTGATGAACTGGAACGAGGCACAACTCGTTCTCACCGAACCAGACCTCAGACGCCGACGGTGCCTAGAAGCCTCACTAATCACCGTCACCGACACTATAGAACGCAACACTGGAAACTACAAAATTTCAAAAACATTGGCATACATGATACTTAAGCAGCACCAACCCAACAACACAGGAGTCACGTGATTTCATCGTCTACCCTCGCCTCGCATGGGCCAGTAGGCCTTCTACAGTGTTCCTCCATTCTTATGTTCTTATGACATTCCTCAGGTCACGTGCGTCACATCTCACTCTCCGCCTATATATATAATGTCTTTCTACCTCTGTATGTTAGAATTGATCAAGGTTCCAAGACCGAAACGTTTTCTAATAAATATGTTATAGTGTTTGCTTACGTGTCTTTCTAAACCAACCTATATATATATATATATATATATATATATATATATATATATATATATATATATATATATATATATATATATATATATATATATATATATATATATGTATATATGTATATATATATATAAACAAACATGTGTGATGGGTCCTCTCCAACACAGGAAGGATACAAATGTTACCGACAGTTTTGTAACGTGTTTAGATTAAGCTTAATGTTTGTTTTACAAGTAGTAATTTATACCGCAGAGGTTATTACGCTTTAGTGTGCGTCTGTGAAGGTGGTAATCGCTGACAGTGCTGAACTCTAGGGTGGTGATCCCAGGTTTTACGATCAGCAGCAACTGTTATATGAAGTGCCTTGGGTCTATGTTGCTGCTGCTGGTGATTGTGGTGGTGTTACTGGTGATTGTGGTGGTGATACTGGTTTGTTGTGGTGGTGTTATTGGTGATTGTGGTGGTGATACTGGTTTATTGTGGTGGTGATACTGGTGATTGTGGTGGTGATACTGGTTTATTGTGGTGGTATTACTGGTGATTGTGGTGGTGTTACTGGTGATTGTGGTGGTGATACTGGTTTGTTGTGGTGGTGTTATTGGTGATTGTGGTGGTGTTACTGGTTTATCGTGGTGGTGTTACTGGTGATTGTGGTGGTGATACTGGTTTATTGTGGTGGTATTACTGGTGATTGTGGTGGTGATACTTGTTTGTTGTGGTGGTGTTACTGGTGATTGTGGTGGCGATACTGGTTTGTTGTGGTGGTGTTATTGGTGATTGTGGTGGTGATACTGGTTTATTGTGGTGGTGATACTGGTGATTGTGGTGGTGATACTGGTTTATTGTGGTGGTATTACTGGTGATTGTGGTGGTAATACTTGTTTGTTGTGGTGGTGTTACTGGTGATTGTGGTGGTGATACTGGTTTGTTGTGGTGGTGTTACTGGTGATTGTGGTGGTGATACTGGTTTATTGTGGTGGTATTACTGGTGATTGTGGTGGTGATACTTGTTTGTTGTGGTGGTGTTACTGGTGATTGTGGTGGTGATACTGGTTTATTGTGGTGGTGTTACTGGTGATTGTGGTGGTGTTACTGGTGATTGTGGTGGTGTTACTGGTGATTGTGGTGGTGATACTGGTTTATTGTGGTGGTGTTACTGGTGATTGTGGTGGTTATACTGGTTTATTGTGGTGGTGTTACTGGTGATTGTGGTGGTGATACTGGTGATTGTTGTGGGTGTGGTCTTAATGTACGTTTATTAACCTCGGTATGTAGAGATATTAGTATCAATAATATTATCTTATAGTCTTGTCTGTAAGACAGATTGAGAGCGGTCATGGAAGATATTGATAAAGCTGCAAATGTGGCTTTGAGCGCGTGCGTGAGCGCGTGCGTGCATGCGTGAGTGCATGCATATGCAGGCGTGCGTTAGCACGTGCGTGGCATTGCTCGCAAGGTTGCCCAAGGCTGCCACCAGCCATCACAGGTTAGTGAGGAAGAGGAGGAGGAGGAGGAGGAGGGAAGGAAGACATTCAGGAAAACATGCCAGAGGAAGGAAGACATGGAGGGGAATAACCAGGAGGACAAGAAAAGGAATACTCGAACAAGAATCTCCAGGAGTGTGTGTGTGTGTGTATATGTGTGTATGTGTGTGTATGTTTGTGTATGTGTGTGTGTGTATGTGTGTGTGTGTGTGTGTGTGTGTGTGTGTGTGTGTGTGTGTGTGTGTGTGTATGTGTGTGTGCCTCACTCTCACATCCACCTCACTCCCTCACCTGCCAGGTGAAGCATCCACCTCACTCCCTCACCTGACAGGTGAAGCATCCACCTCACTCCCTCACCTGACAGGTGAAGCATCCACCTCACTCCCTCACCTGACAGGTGTAGCATGCACCTCACTCCCTCACCCGCCAGGTGAAGCAACCACCTCACTCCCTCACCCGCCAGGTGAAGCAACCACCTCACTCCCTCACCCGCCAGGTCACTGTGGTTGCAACTAGCCATGGTGAACGAATAAATTTTACTAGTTATATCCATGAAAAATGTGCATTCATAACGGAACTTCTGGGTTCTTCCGCCTTGTGGTATAATAGCTATCTTTTGGCTGAGTACATTGCCAAATGTTCTGCTCTAATTAATGATGCGAAGAGTATGAGCCGAGATTTTATAGGAATCTCCCTGTATGATGATTTATGCAGAACAGGACAGACTATCCTACAGGGTAGTCTAAAGTCAAGGTAAGAGCAAATTTGTGCGTCTTACTGAGTTATCCAACCACCGCTCTCAAACAGGTACGAAATGCGCCTCGGTGCAGTTGCTCGGTGGCCTTGCTTGCCATGCTGGACACTTAGGCCTTCGTAGCTACAGTGAAATCAAATTTCATTCACAGGATGCCCATTTCATGGGTCACTACTAGTCACCGTCTATTCCTCATCACACGAATCCACGTTGTCTTACGATTATCGTCAAATGTTTTCTCAGTAGCAAATACATCCTGTTTGTTTACAACCCCAGCAAGACACTGTAAAGTCCCTAATTTGGTGAGTGATGCACCTTGCGGGCAATGAGCAGTGCCACCCTTAATATACGTGGATATTAAAAAGCAATAATTTACTAATGTGTTGCATTTAGGGACGAAGCATCATGGGTTCTTGAAATATCCGCTTCTTAAAAATGATCACGAACACTGCCTTGTGGTACACCGTTCTGACTGAGTGGTTGCAGTCTACCACAAGAAGGTAATTCTTGTTAGGGGTACACTTGCTCAAACTTCACTCTGAAGGTATTCCCTTGTTAAAACTTTACTTTGAAGGTAATCCTTTGTGCTAACCCTTCAAAGTCAGCACGAGAATCAAAGTGAAGTTTTAACAAGGGATTACCTTCAAGGTAAAGTTTCAATATAATACATCATCTTCAAAGTAAAGTTTTAACAAGGGATTACCTTATTAAACTTTACTTTGATTCCTTCACAACCAAGTGACAGTCTCGTCCTGACTTTGGCTGGTCCCAAATCCTTTGCAGCATCAAATAATTTAAGGAAATGGGCTTTGTAACCTTTGACTACTTTGGTTCATTTCTTGGAACTAACCATAGTGAGTGTCTCCCTTGTTGCAACTAGCCATGGTGATTGTCTCTTGTTGCAACTAACCATGGTGATTGTCTCTTGTTGCAACTAGCCATGGTGATTGTCTCTCTGTTTGCAATAGTAGCTGCCTGCCAGTCTCTCTCCGCCTTGCTCGTTGAACGCGTGTTCCGGCACTGAGTTTTATATGCGAGAGGAATAGATTTTTGCCTTCTAGCTCATTTACGCCGTCATGGTGCGAGGAGTTTGTGGCTGCTGTCAAGGAAGCTCTTGATTTACGATCATGAAGATAATTTTTTCCCCCTTTTTTTCTCTTTGTATGTGTGCTTTTCTTCTTTTCACCTCTTTCTATCTCAGTCTCTCTCTCTTTCCATTTTATACTCATTAACGCAAAATATATGAAAGTCAGGGAACAGCTTTTCCAATCCTTCTCTATTTTACTGACTAATGTCTAACAGGTGTTGTGATAGCTCTTTAAATCTGTATGCGCCTATCACACCTGCCCGACGCTCCCGCTAAGTACGAGCATTGGTCACAGATGCTCCTTCCCGGAAGAGATTGAGACTGCCGCTATAATGCCTTACCATCCATGAAATTCTCCTAAATCCCTTCGCCACTTCTCACCCAACCTTCAGTTTAGTTACCCAGGAAACACCGCTGATGCTTAATAGGAATCCTGACGAAGTTGGCGTGGGTAATGAGGTGTGAGCTGGGAAGCAACAACTTGCCGCTGAGAAGCTAGCCATAACAAGTGAGGCTCCTCAGGTATCAGTCCCATGGTCTAGTCCCTTTTGTTTATACTTTGCGTAATCTTGAAAAGCTCACACATTACGCAGATGAGACGAGTACACACGAGTACTCGACATCTGAGGACGACTGACAAAACATTCAACGGGACCTACATGAAGTCTTGTGTCATTTAATGTAAAATTTCGAATATAAGTTACAACAGTTATAAAAACACATGTGGTCATGGAGCCAATAGATGTAAACAGTGATAATGAAGGTTTGTTCTACACAGATTCTTCCTTTCGTAGCTGCAGATATAATGTAATAGTAAGATGTACTTGCAGAAAGAGAGCCAGTTAGCGTTGTTGAGTGGTAACACTGCAACTCGCATCAGAGACTCTTACTCTGTTACCCTCTGCACTCTAAGTGGTTCTGGGGAATTATCTTCCCCCTTGTGCCCGGTCTTAGACCAGGCCTCCTAGGTTAGAGAAGAAATATTACAGGATCAAAAACTGTCAAGAAAAGGCCATAGGAAAATCAAAGTATGTTTATATTAGCTGTAAGTGGACGTTTGTAAGAGTGACCTGTTATCTTACGTGTTCACGAGACAGAAGATCAACATTCCTCCCAGAGCACAAAAAAATATTATTAAGTTTCTTTTCTACACTCATTTGAGAGGAGGATGGTACCTCCCTGGACGGTTGCTGTGTATCAAACTGGGGTCACTTCTCAGACCAATACAGTAACAAACGTCTGTCTTGCTTCATAGTCAGGAATTTCGGGAGAAAAATATAGATAAGACTTCGCCTTGTTATCTCTCTCTCTCTCTCTCTCTCTCTCTCTCTCTCTCTGTTGTTCTTATTCATTTTAATAATGCAATTTACGTCCTAACACATCCTAGCAAATTTATCAATGCTCTCTCTTTTTTTTTTTTTTGCTGATTTGTTATTTTTTCTGAGCTTCCAGACATCCGCGTAACTGACTGACTTTCTTTGTTCATGAGTGATGAATATTCTCAAGTTCTCCGTTAATTTTATATTATTGAATTGTTCAACTATAACATACGGGTGTGAACGTCCCAAACACTCATATACACACACACACACACACACACACACACACACACACACACACACACACACACACACACACACACACACACACACACACACACATACACACACACACACACACACACACACACACACACACACACACACCTCTACAAACACAGTCACCGTTAAAAAAAAAACATACTGTTACAAACACACTAAACATACAATGGTACTAAAAACAGCTGCGATTACAAAGACATACTGTTACAAACACTACATATGCTGTTACAAATACTATACATATACTGTTACAAACACTGTTACAAACACTGTTACAAATACTATACATACACTGTTACAAATGCTATACATACACTGTTACAAACACTGTTACAAACACTGTTACAAATACTATACATACACTGTTACAAATGCTATACATACACTGTTACAAACACTGTTACAAATACTATACATACACTGTTACAAATGCTATACATACACTGTTACAAACACTGTTACAAACACTGTTACAAACACTGTTACAAATACTATACATACACTGTTACAAATACTATACATACACTGTTACAAACACTGTTACAAATACTATACATACACTGTTACAAACACTGTTACAAATACTATACATACACTGTTACAAATACTATACATACACTGTTACAAATACTATACATACACTGTTACAAACACTGTTACAAATACTATACAAACACTGTTACAAACACTGTTACAAATACTATACATACACTGTTACAAATACTATACATACACTGTTACAAACACTGTTACAAATACTATACATACACTGTTACAAATACTATACATACACTGTTACAAACACTGTTACAAATACTATACATACACTGTTACAAATACTATACATACACTGTTACAAACACTGTTACAAATACTATACATACACTGTTACAAATACTATACATACGCTGTTACAAACACTGTTACAAATACTATACATACACTGTTACAAACACTGTTACAAATACTATACATACACTGTTACAAATACTATACATACACTGTTACAAACACTGTTACAAATACTATACATACACTGTTACAAATACTATACATACACTGTTACAAACACTGTTACAAATACTATACATACACTGTTACAAATACTATACATACGCTGTTACAAACACTGTTACAAATACTATACATACACTGTTACATACACTGTTACAAACACTGTTACAAATACTATACATACACTGTTACAAACACTGTTACAAATACTATACATACACTGTTACAAATACTATACATACACTGTTACATACACTGTTACAAATACTATACATACACTGTTACATACACTGTTACAAACATTGTTACAAATACTATACATACACTGTTACATACACTGTTACATACACTGTTACATACACTGTTACAAACACTGTTACAAATACTATACATACACTGTTACATACACTGTTACATACACTGTTACATACACTGTTACAAACACTGTTACAAATACTATACATACACTGTTACATACACTGTTACATACACTGTTACATACACTGTTACAAACACTGTTACAAATACTATACATACACTGTTACATACACTGTTACAAACACTGTTACAAATACTATACATACACTGTTACATACACTGTTACATACACTGTTACATACACTGTTACAAACACTGTTACAAATACTATACATACACTGTTACAAACACTGTTACAAATACTATACATACACTGTTACAAACACTGTTACAAATACTATACATACACTGTTACAAACACTGTTACAAATACTATACATACACTGTTACAAACACTGTTACAAATACTATACATACGCTGTCATTCACTACACATTCACTCTTACAAAAACAATCACCACTACAATAAACACTCACGGTTACAAATACGGTGCACCGTTACAGAAGCATCCAGCGTTACAGTCACCAGGTGTGACAACCTAACTGATGGAGGAGCCATTACTGAAGGTACACATTTACAAACACACACACACACACACACACACACACACACACACACACACACACACACACACACACACACACACACACACACACACACACACACACACACACACACGCGCGCGCGCGCGCGTAACACCCTCTACACCACACTCCTTTAACACCCACGCCCATGTAACACCCTCTACACCCACGCTCCTGTAACGCCCACGCCCACGTAACACCCTCCTTTTCTGCTTCCCACCACAGGTTCTCTCACCTCCTCGCAGTTCCCGGTGTTCACGCTATACGTACAGAAGAACTGCCTGGTGGACTCCCCGTCCTGCGACCGAGCCTGGAGCTTCGAACGCGTCATGGGCTTCGAAATGGAAGGCTTCGCTAAGAAGAGCAAACGAGTGGCCACCCGCCAGGAGTGCGAAGTCCTCTGCCTTCAGGAGCAGGACTTCCCTTGCAGGTGAGCGGTGAAGAGATTCATGGCAGTCACTGCTGCCTTCACAATCAGGAGTTTCCCTGAAGGTGAGTTGTGAGGATGTTCATAGCAGTCACTGCTGAGGTTCTCTTAACTTCAGGAAAGTCACGACTGGATTCACTTAAATTTTAGCTGGGTTTGATTTAGGTTTATTTGGGTTACAGTTAAATTTCTGCGGCGTTTTAATTAAGTTTTAATTGGATTTCAATTAGGCTTTGCTTGTGTGTGAACATGAAAAGCAACATAGAAGGAAGCATACAAAGCAACACATAAGGAAGCATACAAAACAACATAGAAGGAAGCATACAAAGCAACACATAAGGAAGCATATAAAACAACATAGAAGGAAGCATGCAAAGCAACATAGATGGAAGCATGCCAAGCAACATAGAAGGGAGCATATAAAGCAACATAGATGGAAGCATACAAAGCAACATAGAAGGAAGCATATAAAGCAACATAGAAGGGAGCATATAAAGCAACAAAGAAGGCAGCATACAAAGCAACATAGAAGGGAGCATATAAAGCAACATAGAAGGGAGCATATAAAGCAACATAGAAGGGAGCATATAAAGCAACATAGAAGAGAGCATATAAAGCAACATAGATGGAAGCATACAAAGCAACATAGAAGGAAGCATACAAAGCAACATAGAGGGGAGCATATAAAGCAACATAGAAGGGAGCATATAAAGCAACATAGAAGGGAGCATATAAAGCAACATAGAAGGGAGCATATAAAGCAACATAGAAGGGAGTATATAAAGCAACATAGAAGGGAGCATATAAAGCAACATAGAAGGAAGCATATAAAGCAACATAGAAGGGAGCATATAAAGCAACATAGAAGGAAGCATATAAAGCAACATAGAAGGAAGCATATAAAGCAACATAGAAGGAAGCATATAAAGCAACATAGAAGGGAGCATATAAAGCAACATAGAAGGAAGCATATAAAGCAACATAGAAGGAAGCATATAAAGCAACATAGAAGGGAGCATATAAAGCAACATAGAAGGAAGCATACAAAGCAACATAGAAGGAAGCATATAAAGCAACATAGAAGGAAGCATATAAAGCAACATAGAAGGGAGCATATAAAGCAACATAGAAGGAAGCATACAAAGCAACATAGAAGGAAGCATATAAAGCAACATAGAAGGAAGCATACAAAGCAACATAGAAGAGAGCATATAAAGCAACATAGATGGAAGCATACAAAGCAACATAGAAGGAAGCATACAAAGCAACATAGAGGGGAGCATATAAAGCAACATAGAAGGGAGCATATAAAGCAACATAGAAGGGAGCATATAAAGCAACATAGAAGGGAGCATATAAAGCAACATAGAAGGGAGTATATAAAGCAACATAGAAGGGAGCATATAAAGCAACATAGAAGGAAGCATATAAAGCAACATAGAAGGGAGCATATAAAGCAACATAGAAGGAAGCATATAAAGCAACATAGAAGGAAGCATATAAAGCAACATAGAAGGAAGCATATAAAGCAACATAGAAGGGAGCATATAAAGCAACATAGAAGGGAGCATATAAAGCAACATAGAAGGAAGCATATAAAGCAACATAGAAGGGAGCATATAAAGCAACATAGAAGGAAGCATACAAAGCAACATAGAAGGAAGCATATAAAGCAACATAGAAGGAAGCATATAAAGCAACATAGAAGGGAGCATATAAAGCAACATAGAAGGAAGCATACAAAGCAACATAGAAGGGAGCATATAAAGCAACATAGAAGGAAGCATACAAAGCAACATAGAAGGGAGCATATAAAGCAACATAGAAGGAAGCATATAAAGCAACATAGAAGGGAGCATATAAAGCAACATAGAAGGGAGCATATAAAGCAACATAGAAGGGAGCATATAAAGCAACAAGAAAGAGCAGGACAGGCGTAAAGAACATATATTTTTCTCATGTCATGTGAAGTTAATTTGGCCTACGCCAGCACCACAGCACCGCAGCACCACAGCACCACAGCACCACAGCACCGCAGCACCACAGCACCGCAGCACCACAGCACCACAGCACCACAGCACCACAGCATCGCAGCACCACAGCACCACAGCACCACAGCATCGCAGCACCACAGCACCACAGCACCACAGCACCACAGCATCGCAGCACCGCAGCAACGCAGCTCCACAGCATCACAGCATCACAGCACCACAGCACCACAGCACCACAGCACCACAGCATCACAGCACCGCAGCACCGCAGCACCGCAGCTCCACAGCATCGCAGCACCGCAGCACCGCAGCTCCACAGCACCACAGCACCACAGCATCGCAGCACCACAGCACCACAGCACCACAGCACCACAGCATCGCAGCACCGCAGCAACGCAGCAGCACAGCACCACAGCACCACAACACCACAACACCACAGCACCACAGCACCACAGCACCACAGCACCACAGCACCACAGCATCGCAGCACCGCAGCAACGCAGCACCACAGCACCACAGCACCACAGCACCACAGCACCACAGCACCACAGCATCACAGCACCGCAGCATCGCAGCACCGCAGCACCGCAGCTCCACAGCACCACAGCACCGCCTTGACGAAATTACCTTTACTCGGAAGGTGTCTCCAGGGGGAAGGGGAGGGGGTTTTGGGTAGGGGGAAGGTAGGGAGAGGGAAGAGGGAGGGAGGGAGGGTATTGTTCGACATGACCTGAGGGTAGAGACATACCTAGTGGACATACCTAGTGGACATACCTAGTGGACATACCTAGAGGACATACCTAGTGGACATACCTAGTGGACATACCTAGTGGACATACCTAGAGGACATACCTAGTGGACATACCTAGTGGACACACCTAGTGGACATACCTAGTGGACATACCAAGTGGACATACCTAGAGGACACACCTAGTGAACATACCTAGTGGACACACCTAGTGGACATACCTAGAGGACATACCTAGTGGACATACCTAGTGGACATACCTAGTGGACATACCTAGAGGACATACCTACTGGACATACCTACTGGACATACCTAGTGGACATACCTAAAAGACACACCTAGTGGACATGCCTAGTGGACATACCTAGAGGACATACCTAGTGGACATACCTGGTGGACATACCTAGTGGACACACCTAGTGAACATACCTAGTGGACTTACCAAGTGGACATACCTAGTGGACATACCTAGTGGACATACCTAGTGGACATACCTAGTGGACATATCTAGAGAACATACCTAGTGGACATACCTAGTGGACACAACTAGTGGACATACCTAGTGGACATACCTAGTGGACATACCTAGTGGACATACCTAGTGGACATACCTAGTGGACATACCTAGAAGACATACCTAGTGGGCATACCTAGTGGACATACCTAGTGGACATACCTAGTGGACATACCTAGAGAACATACCTAGTAGACATACCTAGTGGACACAACTAGTGGACATACCTAGTGGACATACCTAGTGGACATACCTAGTGGACATACCTAGTGGACATACCTAGTGGACATACCTAGTGGACATACCTAGAAGACATACCTAGTGGGCATACCAAGTGGACATATCTAGTGGACATACCTAGTGGACATACCTAGAGAACATACCTAGTGGACATACCTAGTGGACACAACTAGTGGACATACCTAGTGGACATACCTAGTGGACATACCTAGTGGACATACCTAGTGGACATACCTAGTGGACACAACTAGTGGACATACCTAGTGGACATACCTAGTGGACATACCTAGTGGACATACCTAGTGGACATACCTAGTGGACATACCTAGTGGACATACCTAGAAGACATACCTAGTGGGCATACCAAGTGGACATACCTAGTGGACATACCTAGTGGACATACCTAGAGAACATACCTAGTGGACATACCTAGTGGACACAACTAGTGGACATACCTAGTGGACATACCTAGTGGACATACCTAGTGGACATACCTAGTGGACATACCTAGTGGACATACCTAGTGGACATACCTAGTGGACATACCTAGTGGACATACCTAGTGGACATACCTAGTGGACATACCTAGAAGACATACCTAGTGGGCATACCTAGTGGACATACCTAGTGGACATACCTAGAGAACATACCTAGTGGACATACCTAGTGGACACAACTAGTGGACATACCTAGTGGACATACCTAGTGGACATACCTAGTGGACATACCTAGTGGACACAACTAGTGGACATACCTAGTGGACATACCTAGTGGGCATACCTAGTGGACATACCTAGTGGACATACCTAGTGGACATACCTAGTAGACATACCTAGTGGACATACCTAGTGGACATACCTAGTGGACATACCTAGTGGACATACCTAGTAGACATACCTAGTGGACATACCTAGTGGACATACCTAGTGGACATACCTAGTGGACATACCTAGTGGACATACCTAGTAGACATACCTAGTGGACATACCTAGTGGACATACCTAGTAGACATACTTAGTGGACATACCTAGTGGACATACCTAGTGGACATACCTAGTGGACATACCTAGTAGACATACCTAGTGGACATACCTAGTGGACATACCTAGTAGACATACCTAGTGGATATACCTAGTAGACATACCTAGTGGACATACCTAGTAGACATACCTAGTGGACATACCTAGTGGACATACCTAGTAGACATACCTAGTGGACATACCTAGTGGACATACCTAGTAGACATACTTAGTGGACATACCTAGTGGACATACCTAGTGGACATACCTAGTGGACATACCTAGTAGACATACTTAGTGGACATACCTAGTGGACATACCTAGTGGACATACCTAGTGGACATACCTAGTAGACATACTTAGTGGACATACCTAGTGGACATACCTAGTGGACATACCTAGTAGACATACCTAGTGGACATACCTAGTGGACATACCTAGTAGACATACTTAGTGGACATACCTAGTGGACATACCTAGTGGACATACCTAGTAGACATACCTAGTGGACATACCTAGTGGACATACCTAGTAGACATACCTAGTGGACATACCTAGTGGACATACCTAGTAGACATACCTAGTGGACATACCTAGTGGACATACCTAGTAGACATACTTAGTGGACATACCTAGTGGACACACCTAGTGGACATACCTAGTGGATGTTTTCAGGGGTCAACGCCCCCTGACCCCCGTCTAACATAAAGCAATATATAAGATATCTGATAAACTAAAATAATTAAAAACAACGAAAAATAAAACTCATTTATTGGAAGATCAAAAATAACAGTTTGAAAAAAAATCTCCCCAGACGGAATGAAAAAAATTGATGAGGGAATAAAAAAAAAAATCTTGGGAGAAAGAAACCGAAAAAAATAAGAGAAAAAAAAACGAAAATTTGAGAAGGGGATAAAGAAAAAGCCATAGAATAAACAAAAAAATCTGAGAAAGAAAACCCCCAAAAATCTGAGGATAAAACAAATGAAAACATCTGAGAGAGAAAACAAAAACATAAATCTTAAAATAAAGCAAATTAAAATTTAAAAGAATAAAAAAAAGATAGAGAAAGTCTGAGGGAAAAAGATAACGAGAAAGACTAAAGAAAAAGACTGAAAAAAAAGTCTGAGGAATCAATAAGTGGAGGTCCTGGAGACACACCCTGGCGGAGGTCCTGGAAACACCCTGGCGGAGGTCCTGGAGACATCCTGGCGGAGGTCCTGGAGACATCCTGGCGGAGGTCCTGGAGACACCCTGGCGGAGGTCCTGGAAACACCCTGGCGGAGGTCCTGGAGACACACCCTGGCGGAGGTCCTGGAAACACCCTGGCGGAGTGCCTGAAGACTCACCCTGACGGAGGTCCTGGAGACACATCCTGGCGGAGGTCCTGGAGATACACCCTGGTGGAGGTCCAGCAACATGTCCTGCAGTAGCACCCTGAACGGACCTCCATATAAGTCAGGGCTTTTAATTGCACCATCAGCACGTGTATCATTAAGGATGAAGCAACGAGGTGGAGTGTGACCGACCAGTGATGAGATGACCTCCAGGCTCCTGTAATTACCTCTTATTACACGCCTTAATTATCTATCGCGAGTTGAGGTAATGACAGCGAGAAGTTCCAGAGCAATGGCTGAGTAATGGAGAGAGAGAGAGAGAGAGAGAGAGAGAGAGAGAGAGAGAGAGAGAGAGAGAGAGAGAGAGAGCGAGAGAGAGAGAGAGAGATTTGAACAAACTTTCCTCTATCTGTAGCTTCATTCATTAGGTACCTTTTACCTCTCTTCCTGAACTGGCTCATGCTAGGACAGGCTTTGACATGTACAGGTAGTTCGTTCCAAAGGTGTCTGAAGCCTGATCTACTGTAGGTACTACAAAATTGTGCTCATTTCCCTTTGTACCATACGGTTTTTTTGGTTCCCAACTTCGACCAACCTGGCAGCAAGATGTTCTACACACTGCTTGCAAGTAATTTTATAAACATGATTTAACCTCAGTTGCTTCACTCTGTCTACAACATTCAGAATATCCATTTGTTATAGTTCATCCTGGCCTACATGTTCTCTTAGACTCAGGTCCAGGATGAATCTCACCATTTTATCCTGGGTATCTACATGACACAGCTAAACATAGGGTCCTGTGAGCCTCAGTAAGTAGACACTGTGCCTATCTATAGAGGAACTTTAGCCTGGCATTCGCTTTATTTACCAAATTATTCCCTATCACTTCTCCTGACATGCTTGGGTCAAAGGAAATTCTCAGATATTTCACTGAAAATACTGAAGTTATGGGTTGTCCATTACACTGGCCATTAAAAGCTTTGCTTAGAATCTTAAGAGAATTTGTTAAATGCACTAATCTAGCGTATATTTGCCGGGTCAGGCGCACCTCTGCAGCAGTGATGCGTCGGCCTTCAGAGACCTTCCTGCCTACGCCAGATGGTACAATGTCTCCCGCATCCTCTACCCGGCTCCCTCCATCATTACTTTGCAATTGCTAGTATTGAACTCTAATAGTCAGTTACTATGCAATTCTTCTTCGTATAAGTTCTATTACGTTATCATAGTCATCGTCTTTGCGTGTTCTGCTCATCATCTTCGCGCCATCTGTAATCATCATGAGTGATATATATATATATATATATATATATATATATATATATATATATATATATATATATATATATATATATATATATATATATATACATATACGGTTGTGCCTGCCTGCAGGTATTGCCCACGGACATTGTCCTTGTATTAAGGGCATGCTACTGACCACCAGGTGTTGTACCCAGTGTTTTGGGGGTACGACTCTTGACCCCTCCCCCCTTCCCCTGCTAACACCCGCTTCCCCTGGGGTATTGCATTCCTGCTGCAGGCTCTAAACAGCGTTCCAAGATGATCACGTTGTAGTGTCCTTGGCGGTGGGTCGTGTACCCCGAGTACTGGTGACGATGACCGTCATGGCCTCGTTCACCCCGGGTCCCAGTACACATGTTACCGCCAAGACCATTGTCAGAGCTGCTGGTATCAAGCTCTTCTCGCCTCCTCCTCGTCTGCTGTGAAGAAGAATGAGGCGATACTCCCGTGAGGACGAGTAGAGTACATGGAAGGACATAGGAGTACATGGGAGTATGTGTGTATATGGAAGCACGTGGGAGTACAGGAGGGATGGAACTGTAAGACATGAACTAACTCTACATCTACTTAATAAGTACTGTTACTATCTTATCTGCTCTTATTACTCCATAGCGACTCACAGAGCTGTGTGTATCAGTGGTTGCACTTCTGGCTGTCACCAGAAGCTGCTACTGAAACAACAATAGGAATCTGCTGACTTCAGATTTTCCCATCTGTAGTAGGTACATGACGGACCGAATGGATTTAGTGTAGGTTAACTGTGGGTTTAGTGAGTGGTCACGCCAAGTACCGAGTGCACTGGGCAACACCTCCCTCGTGTCCTCCCTC
Source organism: Cherax quadricarinatus (assembly GCF_038502225.1). NCBI lineage: Eukaryota > Metazoa > Arthropoda > Malacostraca > Decapoda > Parastacidae > Cherax > Cherax quadricarinatus. Next base: position 16,524,621 of record NC_091312.1, read on the forward strand.
ACCTTACATCTACCTTATTCGTCAAGTAAATTTTGCCACGTTTCCCGACATAAAAAAAAAAATTTGTGCTAGTCAGCAAGCTTGATTGGTCGATTTATGCTGATCGTGAAGACTCTGGCCACTCCTCCCACTAGAGATTAGTATATCTACTCGCTAATCCTGCACTTGCAAAGTGCTTGTCTAACTTTAGCTGATAGCTTATTCCATTCAGCTATAATTATCCTTTCGTTATAGACTCAGTGAGCACTTCAAACACTTGATAAATGAAACACTTCTGCAATATTTGGGTATCTTTATTCTGGAAACGTTTCGCCAGCCAGTGGTTCTTCAGTCCAGTGCGGAGAAAGGTGGAAGATAAGGAGGAGTTTGAGTATGGCAAAAGTATTCAATACCTTCAAGGTTTTATTGAGATCTCCGAGTGATCTCAATTTTCTGAAAGAGAAAAGGTTGAGTATTTTCTTATGAGTTGCTTCCTAGTGATGTCAAGAGATTAGTAGCTCTCTATATCCTCTCCAATATATCTACGAGAGAGAAAGAGAGAAAGAGAGAGAGAGAGAGAGAGAGAGAGAGAGAGAGAGAGAGAGAGAGAGAGAGAGAGAGAGAGAGAGAGAGACGGGCGCGAGCGATCCACATTCCAGGAGTGTAAAAGAATGTAATTGGATTCATAAATTACCGAAGTCTTCTTCAATTACCCGACGGCAAAAGAATGACGGAGTGAAATAATCTCACGAGCCCTGGGCTGCTGCGGCCTTTCAAGCTTCAAGCTACACCGTCACTTCCCTGGCCACTTCTCTCTCTGATACTCGCTCAAAAACAACGCTAAAGTAGCAAAGTAACCCGCAAAAAAAAAAAAATGTGTCGAGATGAAATTATAAGGAAAAAAAAGAAAAAAAAAAAGGGAGACAAAGATAGGCCATAATAAGATTACATTTTAGTTAATAGAATGGAGGAGAGAACATGTTGCGGAGACGAAAACAAAGTTCCGCAACACTGTGACATAGTCGGCCAATTACGGGCGGCATAGAATTTTCTCTGATAATGGAAATACCGCGAGAGTGAAGTTCGCGTCCGCCATTATACCAACCACAAGGAGGAGAAGGGGAAAAAAGTGTAGGCGTGTTGTCATCACCTCTTACCACCCCCACCTGCACCCCACACCCCCATCTGCACCCCACACCCCCACCTGCACCTCACACACCTTGCTAGGTGTTGTGGTACAGTGGTGTACGAGTTTGTGGTCTCAGTGGTGCAGTGATCACACTCAACTTTCCTCGTCCACTGATCAATTCCTTAGGCTTAGTTACAAGTATTTCTGGTAGTCTGGTCAGTAGGCCTGCTGCAGTGTTCCTCCATTCTTGTATTCTTATAATCAAACTAAATTCTACGTGGCCAGCCTTATTAGGTCACTCCCCCGAGCACTGTGTGCTTAATAGTTCACTTATTGTGGAATATGCAGATAGTGCAGTAACCTGTGAGATGTGTCAAGGTTTCTTAATAATGAAAATAAGATACTAGACATTAAGCAAATGTTCTAAACTTCTTTGCAAATAAATAAGACATAAACTGTAGATTATATATATATATATATATATATATATATATATATATATATATATATATATATATATATATATATATATATATATATATATATATATATATATATATTATGTCAGTAACTAGTTCTTTCTGAAATTTTAGAAAGGACTTAATTTTAAATGAGTTCTTGCTATTTGACCAGTTTTACATATTCGGCACGACATATATATATATGCTACCTGGGATTCATCTCATTCTTCCGAGATCTAATTGACGACACAGAGATACTGTCGACACATAGTTGTCGTGTCGACACTTAGTTATGTCGACACAGTTCCTTTATCTAAAAAACATTGTTACTTCTGCTTTTTCCTACCGAGGAAATCACCCACCTTGCCTTCCACCTTTCTCTTATTCTTCATGTGCTTGCTAGTAAATAGTAACCGGGCTATTAACACCATTATGTCAATAACCCAAATTTCTGCTCTCCTACCACAGCTCATTTCAAAGCCCGGCATGCGACCCACAATACTCTACTAACACCCTGGTACCTACTTACAGCTAGACGAACACAGGCAACAAGTGTAAAGAGCTCAACACCCAGGTACATATTTACTGCTAAGCGAACAGGATTACAACCCAGATTATTTACAGTTTCAAAATCACACTGTCGCGACTGGAACGATTCGCAACAATCTCACAAAGTGGAGAGAGGAAAATTGGACGTCGTTTCGGTCCGTGGTGGACCATCATCAAGTCATGGTAACGAACCAGGAAGCAGCGAAACGTAGTGAAAGTCTCAAGTTCCAGACTCTCTAGCCAGTTGCTATGTTGCTATGTTATTTACTTTCTCTTTCTCTCTCTTTAATGTTTTAGTGATCGTTATTGTAATCAATGTTAAATATACACAGTTGAGTGATTGATGCTTTCTCTCTCTCTCCACTAGAGTATCATTAATCGGGTCACCTCAGCTGCGTTGAATTTTGATGACTTGGGCTAGCACTGACTTTGTGATGAAGGTAATAAAAAAGATGGGCGTGAACGTACCGGGAAGGGTGCAGAAGAGGCGTGTGAACGTGAGCGTGTTGACATGTGTTTGCGTGTTGATGAGAGGGCTCACTCACTGTATAT